>NW_011967158.1:235448-312870 GCF_000949405.1 Vollenhovia emeryi | reverse complement strand
TCTCTCTCTCTCTCTCTCTCTCTCTCTCTCTCTCTCTCTCTCTCTCTCTTTTCCTCTTTCGCGAGAAAGATGAACGCACGAGATGTTAAAGACCGAGGCGATTCTTCCTCTCCCTCGTGGCGATGATCCACGAACGCGAGATGCATGTCGAGTAAGTACGTAACCCCGAGGTGCTTTCTTGGAACGTAGGGCTTATTAATCGGCGATAATGCACGGCAAGGTTGCCATGCGATAGCGCCGGAGTCACGCCATCGCGAGAAACGCCATCGCCGCGCTTGCCGTGCCTTCTAATATACGACATCCACTTTTCTGATATACGGCTACGTTACGATGATAGAAAGTATATTTTGATATTTTTCCGCGGCGGAACGTTGTGAATAACGAGTATACCGTTGCGTGGGCCGCAAGTTTCCGGCCGACTGGTCGTTTCAGGATAATTATTGGAGGAAGAAGTTTATTAATGTCGCTTTTTCGGCGATATTCACGTTCCCTCCGTAATATTATTAGTTAATTACACCGTGACAAGAGCTTGATTTATTATCTTTTGAATTGAGCCATAAAATATGACGCTGACAGTTGAGCTAGAGCTTGCATAACGTAATATCGCCGTGTAATCGTCCGGCTTGATCGCCCGCGCTGATCTTATCGATATTTATGGATGGAGATTACGCGCGATGATGAAAAAGTCAGGTCCGGCGGTCACCAGTTTGAAGGCGGCATTTTAATTGGCACGCACAGTCGAGCTCGCCCGTAAGTTGTTGATCGTGATAATGACATTTGCTCGGGACGCTGGATTGGTTTGCGGAACCGATCCGGCCGCAATCCGTTAACGAAACCAACCTCAATTAAGTCGGAAACCGATAATGAGGTTCGCCGCGCGCCATCGAGACCGGCACAGGGTACACGGCTAGTCGCCGCGACTTATCTACTTTCACATTCCGTTGAGCGCGAAACGATTTGCCTCCGGTGCTTTATTAACGTACTTTAATTGCGAGTGCAACAACCCACCATATTCGGCGACGATTAATCTCGTTTGTCGGCTCCGCGCGCATTTCCCGATGCCGATGTATCATTCCGAGCGTCAATACGATCTCGCCCGAGAAAAATCTTCTCTATCTTGACGCCGCTCATGATTGACCTGTAATTAATCTTCGGAGCAAAATTGTAGCTTCGGAGTATCCCAATGAGCCAATCTCGCATATTAATTATCTGTTTGAGCAAGACATTGCATCCAGGATCTTTTTTAATCAAATTTGCGTAATCACCATTGGGCTTGTGTTCTCCTTATCTCAAATAATTATCAAAATGAAATATTAAAGATGCTGGCAAAACGTTCCTCTAATACTTAAAACACATTTTTTCAATGGTACATCTTTGTACATTTTTTATGTTATATGTCGTGACACTTTGTATAACACGTCAGTATTAATTACACGCGACAGGAAAGGAAACACGAAAAATATACGATTGCACGAAGTTACTATTTGCACTCGGTATTCTTTGTAAATTTATCCTATTGTACGAATTTTAATCAACAGAAATGGCCAATGTATCAATTTAAACTATCGATAAGTAAATATTACAATCTAATTAAGCACGGATAAGATTAATTGACATTTAATTCTTCAATTAAACGTATGGCGATGAAATTCGACTCAAAGTTTTGATTTCGTGAAATTATACTCGAAACAACGAGAGATTCCACGCGATACAAGATGTTTCCGAATATATGAGCATCGATTAAAGAAGCAATTACCGTTCGTAATTATCGCAATGAAGAAGTAATTTCACTCTCGGTAACCGAGCATCGATGGCAAATCGCGAGGATTCAGCGATCACGCGATGATATCGATCGCTAATTATTCGCAGAGAGCGATCGCGGTTTCTTCCCGTACTTTTCGCACACGCGTATCAAGAAAGAATAATACTCGTTCGACTATTTTGCGTACGACGTGACTATTGCTTCGCCGAGCACCGTAGACCGAGCGGCGATACCAACAAATAATGTAGTGCGTAAACAATCGAGCGACGGTTACAAAAAAAGACGCAGCGTCGTGAACACCTCGGTCGAAAACAATCTATTGAACCGAATCATTCGGCGCGGATCCGTCGAGCGAGGCGGATATTCCGCGTGTCTTCGCGTCGCTCCTCGTAACGCGATCAATTATACGTACAAAAGTGCGCGTATGATATAAAGTTTCTATTTTCATCGCGTTCGGGAGTGCCGTTTAAATAATCGAACTAAAGACTTTAAAGCCCATTTGAGGAAGAAGTATTTGTTAAATGTCCGTTCCTGTCGATGGCCACACTTCCGAGATTTGGCAGTTTTTGGGATATAATACTCGTCGACTCGAAGTGGAGGCGAACTTGACGGAACAAAATACATACTTTCACATGGGCTTTACGAACGGAAGTTCGTAAAATCGCGCGAACGATCTTTGTGTTTTCGCGAGTGTGCCGGATGACAATCCGAGTGGACGAGGAGGCTTAACAGGCATCGGGCGCCGGCGGAGCACCTTTATAGTAAATAATTTTTATTTAGTGTAAAATTAATCTTTTCTTCAGTTCATTTTTCAGTCGTTTTATTTCATAATTCTATAATTTCGAAACATGAATTTATTCTTTAATGAATTCTTTATTTGTATGTTACAGAATCACCGTATTATAGCCGACTCCGCTGCTGCGCATCGAGTGGTGAGTCAGAAACTTTTTATTCAGGCAACGAATCTACATCTCGTAGATCATAGATTGTAGATTAGTATATCTCGTAGATCCGTTGCCTTAAAATGGACAGATTACAAAATAATTTCATATTTATTTTAATGTATTTCATCTATCGCGATTTTCACTGTAGAGGGCTGGATGTCTCGTTGCACCACATCACATTTTCACGCAAAATATGACGAATATTATTGATGTATTCGTCAATCTCTTAAAATCTATCCATTTTTCATTAACAAACTTATATATAAAGTAAAATAATATGACGTGAGATTCAAATATTTTGTTGAGAACGCTGAAACTTTATATGATTTTCACACATTATTTGAGATTATTGATTAATTAAAATATTTAATTGTCCGTCTATCTATCGTACGGAAAGTTTCTTTTCTCTGGATCTCACGTCATTTATTCTGCATGTGTATCTTGCGACACTTTCAAGGTGCGTCTTGCATGAATGCATGCATACACCAACAGAAAAAATTCCGGGTCCAATGCTATTACACTTGAATGTATGATAGAATCGATATAATGCCAATCATATTTATTATTGAGAAAGGAATATTTTAATCTTAAATGAAAAATTCTAAAATCTAGAATAAAATGTTAGTATGTATTGAATTTCGTGGTGCCAACTTCGTGTGTTGCAAGATGGAGGGAAATTTATTCTAAACGCAAGAATATATAAATTTACATTTATATAAGTTACCCTTGTCTCAATATAGTAAGTCAATCTTTTTTAATTCTATAAAGGAGTATAAGAATTATTGATTTTATTTCGATATTGTCTCATTTTTATATTAAATGAGGTTGTGAGAAATATAAATGCGTGAAGAATATTTTTTATCTCAGTAACAGAAATTCTTTCTGAGGGTGTAGTTACACGCATTCTCGTATTTTCGCGGTCGGTTTTTGCGATTAGTTTTATCCAGTTATTATCTTTTCTCGAATAAATAACGGAAGTAAAAGTACATTTGAGTAGTTTTATACAAAAAATTTTCAATTAACTTTCTTTTTTAATTAACTTCTCGTGGTCGTGCATTTCGATAAGATCGCATATAGTTCGAACCGCACGAAATATTTGTCGGTGACGATAATAAACTGCCTATGGAAGGAGTTTTCTTCCTTCCTGATCTCTGGTCAAAATGACCAGATTGTATGTCCAGGAGCAACAAATGGTAGGTCCAATCTGGCCCGACGAAGGAATACGACGTAAGTGGTCAATATTGGCCACTTTGATGGAGTATGTAAATAAGTTGTTGTACAAAATAAGTTGATTTCTTATTTGCCAAAATTCGGGTGGGCTATATTCTTATCTTGTTTACATATTCTCGCATATGTGCAAGATTAAAAAGACCCCTATTAAATCGTGCGCGTATAACCCCAAATCGAACCTTATATAAATCGCGTAGCGGTTTTAACGAAAGACTTGTAGGTTTATTAACAAAAAGTTGAAACGCGGGTAGGTAGAAAAATGGATTATACAGCGGAATAGCGGTGGGCAGGGACAGGGGGGACATAACTCGATAATGTTGGCCAATGTACTGTCAATGTAAACGCAACATCGTGCAATCATCGACACGTAACATTGCCGTTATATTAGCATTTATTCTATATTCAATATTACAATTATATTGGGTAATGTTAGCCAATACACTTTCACTGTAAACGTAATATTATGCATTTATTGACATGTAACATTGGCGTTACATTAGTATTTATTAAGAAAATAATATAACTGAGGTAACGTCCATCACAAAAAAATAACAGCAGTGCACGTTTGCTTCCTATAATCATTTATTCACATTTGTTTTAATGCGTTTTAAATGATCACTACAAGAAATGCCGCGTACTCTTCCGTGTCCCTTTAACCGATCATCAAAGGTCCGTCGGCGAAGTTCGCCGCCGGATCAGCGGTCAAGAACCTCGTGAACCAGAAAAGGAAATATCAGCGGGCATAAAAGAAAGAGTCCTCCTCGTGGGTTACGCATACACAGTGTTGTCCCCCGGCGAAGGATCTTAAAGGTTCGTCCACACGAGCTCGGCCATGTCGGCGCAAATTTGCTACAAATTTTATTTTGTCAAACAGATTAATTATCGCGGTTAGTTTCCTGGTGTGAGACACACACGCGCGCGCTTTCCCGCAGAAATTCGTAGGATATTCGAGATTCGCAGGGCTTACGACGCCTCCGGAACAGCAGTGTTACTCCCGCAGGTAGCGAGCCCGCGGGAAGATTAAGGGCTTATTACAACTGCGACGGACGATTAATGAGCCAGCTACTACAACTTTGCACGGCGCTGCCTAGCCGGCACCATGCAAAGTAAATTCGTCGGCTTTTGCTTACAACAAAAAGCGTGTGCCGCGGGCGTTTATTTGTCGCGGATCATTCAAATTGCGGCCGAGGCGTTCCAATCGTGGGCGTCGTAAAGCTTATGTTCAGTTTCTGACAAGTGACGCCAACCGCGTTGTCAATAAAGAGCGTATTACTGTTATAATCGATATATTAAATCCGAATTCAGATCGAACGCCTCCTTTCGAGCCCCGAGGCTATCGATTTGAAATTTATTCCGCTTCGCATTAATATCAGTGATGCAAAAGAGAGACATAGATTATTTTGAAAGTCTTCTCCTCGTCAAGATTTTATAATGATTAAGCTTCTAGTCGACCATGACTAGCGATGTGTTTTTAACACAGAAAATTTATTACAAAAAATATTATCTCAACCAGGGTTTGATTTTATAACTTAATCTTTCAATTTTATAATTAAATATTTAATTCTTGTCACACAAGTTTTAATTCTCTCCAATGCGTGCACATCTACCTTCCTTTATCGATTTGTTAAAATTTTGTTTGAAATCGTACAATTTTGGTATTAACGTAAAGAATTATTTGACGCCAGTACATGATTAACCAATGTAGAAAATTGCTAGACGACGCTTGGCTGGCAAATTATAATCAAAGAAACTTATTGCGAAAAATATTACCTCAGCCAGGGTTTGAACCTGGACCTCCCTACACTCTAGGCAGGCGGGCGTCTCACCAATTCGACCACTGAGGCATGTGGTAATATTTATCTTAATTTTGGTATTACATATTTATAAAAAAAAATCGAGACAAAAATTTGTTGAAATTATTCCATTTGCAAATAACGACTAAAAGTATCATCAGGAACTAACTAGACGAGTCCTTCAAACGGTGGCACCAGCGCAAACACATAATTTGCGTGCCGTTGCGTCATTAAGATAATTTTAGGTAATTTACGCGATTCTCGAGGGAGAAAGGAACAGAAGATGTAGCGACGAGAAATTCACGTGGTAAACGAAAGTGAATCCGGCGTATCCCGCGTGAACCACGACACATATCCGCCGTACGATGCGAATTCACGCCTTACAAGCGCCGCATCACCCGCCGCGATGACCTTGACGTGACCTTCTTTTGAATCGGATGACCCTAACAACCTCGCCGGGGTCCCGCGAGGGCAAGTGTGAGCGTCCTTTGCCCACGGTGTGGAAGCCATCCCGAAGAGCGCGTTACATTACCGGGCGGCGTGCAGGCTTAAAGCTGGATTTAATAAGCGGTTTCGTCTTACGGTTAACGCGCGATGCGACCGTTGATTGGAGATCGTAATTAGTGTAATTGGTGTCGGCCGATCTGCCGGACGGCCGACACGTCACAGCGAGACGTTTCGTGGTTCATCGGCGGCGTCGGCGAATGCCGGGACACTATTTCCTTTTTTCTCTCTGCCTACATTTTTTCCATCTTTTTTATTTTACGCTCGTTTCGTCCTTCTCGACATTAATTAATTAACGCGTCAGTTTCACACAGTGTTTGAATAAACGTACCCTCAGCTTTCTCGAAAATAGATTCTTTACTTGGAAAAGCCACTCTGGAACAATAAGATTTCCGTGGAAAATTTTCTCCCGCTTTTTCGCTTTTATAATACGAAATGCGTACGCACGGCTAATTTTGTCCAACTACAATAATTTTACTGCACCTCGCGAAAGAATTTAACGCTCTTTAAGGGATCGCGGTTTTCTATTATATTTTTTCGAGAAAATAGACCTGCTTAGGTAAAAAGGGTCGTTTCGCAGAGCGCGTTAGAATTACGCGAGGCTGGAATCGCTCGAGGCTGCGCCGAGCGCAACGGAAGTGGCGATATCATTAGTCATACCTGGAACTGAATTACGGAACGTACAGAAGTATTCTGTGTGGATATATATACGCAGACAGAATCGCTTAAACTGTATCCAACGAAAAGCCAAACAGCGTATCCTCGAAACCGCTCGACCCTCCGGGCCATAGATTCGTTTACGCAAGAAGTCTCGCGGGTGAAATCATAGCGCAATAAATTCAGGAATTACGCAAATTTGGAAACAATGCGGGCGAGACGCAGAGGTTTCGTACTCTTTGATAGGAAACTCGCTTCCCACGAAAACAATACGCGATATGTAATCTTCGTAATAACATTAGCATCCTGTTCTTGCTAATTAATAGAATTCTGCTGATTTTGGCGATGGTTCGATCGGATGTATGAAAATTTCAAAAACGGAATACTAATTTCGCAGAGGTGCAGATACGGTTGTTTACGGCGCATCGGTATTCTTTCTACGCCTGTTAACGAGTGCTCGTAATTACTCGACGATAGTTTATCGAGATTGTTGTGTAGGCATGACACGAAAGCGAATCTGGTTATAAATATTAATCAATTATACAATGCGGAATTATAGCTTATTTTTAATGAGAGCTCGTTACGAATCCCACAATATTTTATTGATCACAAAATAAATACCAACTACGAAAACGAGATTAATAACAAACACTGATTTCACGTGATCATTTATAGACGCGTTATACTTGTACAAAAGTATATGTTTTAATTAAATATGCGTAATTAATTGAAGAGGGAATAGAAATAAAATGTAGAAATTATCAACCAAATATTACGTCTAATATAAATTGTATAAATTTGATAATTGAAACCGATGTTGTCATACATATTTGTCATAAATTTTCCTGAATCGAGTAGAGTTTAAAATGAGCATTGAGTGTGTACGAAACGGTTGGTTTGTGAATTATTAGAATAATTATATTTAATTATAGTTCACAGTACGTGATAATACGGACGTTTTAGCTCCGCTTTGAGCCATTGTCAGCAATGTCACGCAAATACATTATGTATCCCACGTTCTCAGTCGAGCTAAAGATGAGTGTTTTATGATTTGGCGGTCAAGAAGCCATGTAGCTCTCATAAACTGGACTGGATAAGAAGGTGTAGAGAAACTGAAGCTATAGAGAGTTACATCGATTGGCCAAAAAGGAGTAGAGAAACAGTCGATAATTACAAAATAGTCAGAGATAATCTCGCCGAGATATCCCGCCGTTATTCAGCTTCGCTAAAGCGCGTGAGAAAGAAGTTATTGCTGCAAAGACATCCGTTATGGTCGCGCGCACCACGCCCGGTGCAACCGAGGACGACGAGTGTGTTACATACTATTTCGCCGGTTAGCACACGCGTGGAATACGTTAAGTAGATACCGCATACATACCTATACGCGCGCGTAGGTATATTGGTGTAGGGCTTCTTTAACACTAGCGATGTGTGATAGCCGTAGAAAACACGCTGACCTCAGCGCACTTGCGCGACGGACCGCCTCTCTCTCACACACTCTCTCTCTCTCTCTTCAGGGTTGAATATGCATAACGAGCAGCGTGCGAATGTTATTACTTACTGCACGACGCGATCATGTGTGAATTTTAAAGTACAGTGTTGCCTGAGCAGCTTAATTATACAAACTTGCGGGCTGCCCCGTCCTACTTCGGCAAAGTTACGAGGTCAACTCGGAACAAGGTCGAATTCTAAGTAGCTAATTCTCTATTTCACGAAGCAGAACATGCTTACTTATTATGCTATTATAATAAAGAGTCACGTATCGACGAGTGTGGCGAGCGTGGCACAGAGAAATGTGCGCCGCTTAGTAAATAAACGACCAGAGTTTAAATCCAGCCAGGACACCGCTGGTCCTTTCAGACGCCACTTCTCAAAAGGGAAGTTGCAACCACCGAGAGTATCTCGCCACACATACCCCTTTAGCGGCTAACGAGAGGGGGATCGAGAGGATTGCCGGTATAAGCAACCAATCAGCTTGCTGAATAGGGTACTCTCTTGTCCTGAGAGGTGAGAAATCACCCTCAAAGGCGGATGAACTATTTTATGTAGTCAACGGCATAGGATCAGGCAGGCAAGGGGAAACCATCTGATTATTTTCCCAAGACAGCGCCTGATGTATGTATGACTTATCGAGAGTCAACTCATGAGACGCCACCACGCCCTGTCAAGGGTAAAGGATCAGCGAGTATAATTTGAAAGAAATATGAAAACTTTTCAAATAGGACAAATAATTTCGAAGCTCTTTAATCTATTTATTACGAAATTAGTAAAACTTATAAAAATAGTCTATTTATAAAACGAAACGATCAGCGTAAGAAGGGAAAAGTTCTAATGCACGCACGAAATATACATTTTTGCACATATGCCAAGATGCTGTACGTATACACGTTCGAGTGGCGAGTTCTTCTGAAACTCGCGGGCCATTCGAATGCAAAGACCTTCGTAAAGCCCGTGATGCATTGTCGGCCGATAGACGTTACTCCGGAGAGAACCTGGCGGAGGAAACGTTTTATGATTCTCGGGAAACGAGCTCCCGCCGATATTCCTCGTCTCGAGACACTCGGATCGATTTGCGCTTGTGTACGCACGTGTACACACGCGCGCCTTACGTGGGATTCTGCGCCGCGTGGTGGGACGAACTTTTGGTCAGAAGCCATTTCTCGAAAACGACGGCGACTGAACGTTCGCCCAACGATCCGGTGTGTCCAGTGCGAGACCATCGGGACTCGCTCGACGGATCGTGAACGCGCAGATTTGAACCACCCGCTGTATTCCCACCGGACTGTTATTACGAAGCGAAGGAGTAAAAACTGACAAAAAATGACCCACAACTTTTGCTTTCCGAGCAATTTCCATTAATAATAATCTGTTACTTGCGATTGATATTTGTGATAAATCTGATTGAACGTATGTAGATTATCTCAAGTATTTTTTATCTCGTTGGACTTGAAAGTATTCGTGGAAAAAATTTTGATCGAGAGATTATTGAAATGAGGCGTTCGTGCCGCGGCCTTCCAGCGTGATCTAAGTTGCTCTGTCCGAGTGACCGGTGCCGTTTCGCAATCTCCTTGCATCAAAGATCGCGCTGTCCGTTCGTTTGACTTTCCATTGTGCGCCACGTAAGATCACATTACATTGCCGCTGATAATCGTTTAAATCCACATTGCGAAATATGCCGGGTGATTTCGTTAATTAGATACAATACTTCGCTTATCACTTACCATGCCCTAGCGGTATCTTTTGCATAAAGGAAGAAATCACTGTTGCGAGGAAAATATATGTCTGGCAATAAAATATCGTAATTAAGTTAGATTAAAATGCTGATATTGTACATAATTTCCTTACGTGTATTGCGTAATTTCCTTATTTGGTGAAGTATATAATAAAAACCGGCGTCCGCGCAAGATTTCTCGAAAAGGTGAATGAATAGGCGTAATAAGCTTTAAATCTTGCCACATTGTTGCGAGAAGGTAGAGTTTCATAATCCAGAGCCAAGATCGTGATCTTGCGCACCAATGCTTATTCGACTTTCCATTTTGTCCGATACGCATATAGACATAATACATTATCGAGTCGATTACTCGTCGCATTTAAAGGCGCTGCGATTATGCATGCGCCCCGATATTTATATATTGGCGGGCCGTGGTTTTACGGGATTTTTTTTTGGTCGACATTAATCACGCGGAAGAGAAGGTCCAACGGTTAAAAAAAAAAGCGAAGAAAAGGAAGAATGCAATTTGTCGTAAATCTTGCCGACACGTCGAAGCAGGCAGGGCATTGGACAATTAGAGAAAATAAGACTGAAGTATAAGTTGAATAATCGATTATATTTGGTAAAACATTTACAAGATAATAAGATTTTTTTGTCATTTAACGTATGTTACATTTACAGGCAAGGCATCCTCAAGAACCGTACCAACTCTACAATAATCGTAGTAATGTATAATGTTACTTATAAGAAAGTACCATCAAAAAAAAATTATCGTTATCATTATTATTAATATTAATATATTTCTTTTACGGTATATTACTACTCTTAATATTTCTTTAGGAACAAATACATTTTTTTTTTCTTTAATCAATATACATCGATTCGCGACTATATATGAACAGTAGATCTGCACTTCCGCATAGGCGAATTAAGGTACACGACGGATACTTTTTTATCGAACGTAGGAAAAGAAAGAAGAACAGAGTGGTGTCGCACGTTTCTTCGGTCTCCATAAATTTCTCCACTGTCTCGTCTCCTTCGTCTTTCCTTTTTCCTTTTACTTCGTGTTTCGGATGTTCGATAGGTCCAGGTTTTTCGGATCAGTCAAGTTGCAAAAAGTGCAACGATTATCGTTGACAGGATTCAATTCTACTCTTATTTGGATTCGTTTCCTGTTTGGTCGAAAATAATATTTACAATGAATTCTTTTCGATTAGTTGTCAAATGTCACGAATCCATAAATCCTAGATTCGTCGAGGTATAATTGTATATTAATTGTTAGCAGAACGCGCAAAAGCGAACACTGTTGGTCATCGGATTCGAGGGGGAGGGAGAAACATGTGGTACGCAAAACGGAGCTCGGCCCTCGCGATGTGTACGGTTACAAAGATCTGAGGTGAATTACGTATAAATGTACGATGCTAGTGGTATGGTATAAGATATGAACTTGTCAGTAACTGCTAATATCCATGACGTAGTGTGATGCCTGCTTGAAACCAAAGGGACAGCGCGGAGAAAGGTGGGGGTGGGGGATAGCTGAGACTATTTATGTCGTGCATGACAGAAGCATGATTGTGATGACGATTGACAATACACGGTAGTAGTACGACGGTATCGCTATAGACTATTGCACTGTGTCGATTAAAGAGATGAGTCCGTTTACTACGGGCGGGAAATTGCATTCGCGGGGAGGGCGGCGTGTACACCATCTTGCAAGTATTTGGAGTTTCAAATGATTGAGGCGATAAGAATTAGTTCCAATTGACGAAACGCTTTATTCGATCCTCTCTCATTAAAGTGCCGCAAACATTAGTAATTTCGATCGCTCACACGACGACGGGCGCGTCTCGCCGCGGCGATTCATTCGCAAAACGGAAAAGGAAAATGGAAGTACGACTATTGTCGATCAGTAAAAGTCGTGATTTCCATAAAATCTTCGATGAGCGCATGTTCACACACACATGCACACGTATTTTCTCTCTTTCTCTCTCTCTCTCACACACACACACACACACACTCTCTCTCTCTCTCTCTCTCTCTCTCTCTCTCTCTCTCTCTCTCTCTCTCTCTCTCTCTCTCTCTCTCCTTCATTTTTACTTTTTTAATGAAATTTTCCTAGATTTTTCTTATTCGCCCTTTTTCCGGTCTACATTTCTGTTTGCATTTTGTTCATTGGAATGTTTTGCGCTTGAAGTTCGACGGTGACAGCATTCGCATAAAGTATCTTGCATTTGCTTATACATATATATTTATATACTCTTTGTATCTAATTACTTAAGCAACTTAATTTCCGTCATCTTTATATCTGTTTATAAACTATGTACAAAACAACGACAAAGTAGACTTAACGAGCGGAAACTTTCCGTGAAAAATGACATTGGAGAACAGAATAAACTATTCATATCTCGCGTCCTACCTTCTCGCGATTTTTCGATTCACGAACAATTATATCAATGGCTAATAATCGTGATGGTAGTAACGATGATAATAATAGAAAATAATAATAATAATAATAATAATATGCCATAGTGATATAAAGTCAATATTTTAATGGTAATAAGACGAGTAATAGGTCAACTCAACATCTGAAATGACGTTCTGTCTATCACGTAATCCACATATATAGTGGCGTTTATGTATATTATCTTCATGTGATTGATCGATGAAGAAAATGATTTCGCGCTTTCATGAAATGAAGTGTCGTTTGAAAGGAATAACGGAAAGAAGAAGAACGCGACGCTTAAGTAGTACTATGATTACCCATAATAATTAGTGTTCTTTGGTAACACAGTGATGCGTCCGGAGACCACGAATACGGTTGTAACGTATTGTCTGATCGTGACAAGATGGTCCCGAAATTATACTCTCGATCACTACGCTCCTTCGCTTCCAAAACGACTCTGGTTCTAACTACATTACGACGACGTTGTACAGTAATCGTTAATTATTTAACTAATTAATCTCCACTGACGAGGCCTCTGACGCGTCGCCAATAAAAAAATCCATCCCGTGTCTCTTGCAACCTACGTATTATATACACGTGTATCAATGCGCGAACGTGCATTCTCTTTTTATATACACGTATGTTTGTCGTATAATCTTCAGCTGTGATCCACCATTTGCTCCAAAAATGGCGAGAAATCAGTAATTTGGATAATCTCTGTAAAATTCAAATTCTATTACATCATTTTTGCATCTCGAATGGATCCTGCGGATGTATAAATGCCACTGTCGAAGTAAATGGCGCGATTCCGCCGCGTGAATTAATCGCGCTTTCTCACGCACGAGAGCAACTATTCTCGTCATATATCATTTACGTCATATGTACATAACGACAACAAACATATTAGCGAAATTACCGTCTCGTAAGAACACGCGACAGCTTTTTGTCGGCCGTCATTGAAACGGTTGAATATACTTGCGGTAGATTTATGGAGCTCTCACGAACGGTTTTTCGAAGCTTACGAATCTGAGTAGGAAAAAATGCAAGCGCATCACCCGACCGCAAAGAAGAAGTTTCGGAACGTTTTCATCCTCGTTAGAAAATACTAAGCGCACGCTCACGAATAACTTGTCGTCCGGAAGCTTCTTCTCATTTCGACTTCCTTTCATCACTCGCGCACGCATCCTAGCTCGCCGCCTTATCATCCTGTAAGCTTATCAGTAATTAAGTAAATATCTTTTTATATACACCCTGTTCGAATAGTTTTCTTAATCCTAGGAGTTAGAAATATCGCGACGATGCGCATAATGAAATATGTAATTATTCATTATGTACATGGAACTCTTCTAAACGAGATGTTATGATGTATCCACATAAAGATCAAATTCGGCAGGATTTTTGCAGAATCCTGCAGAACTCTGTGAATTTTTCGTCGCGCTTGTAGCCTCTCGGCTTCCGTTAAAAACAATCTCTTTATACATTTTAAAGTAACTTCTATCGATTTGTCAAATTATTTTCAAACTTGTTTCGTCAATTCAAAATTTTGATACTTAAACTTATAACCTTAAAGTCTCCAAGAGTCAATCAGTGCATTATAGCTGCGAATAAGTGAATATTCACATTTCTCAATGATAAACCACTGATTAACTTTTAGAGAGTTGGATCGAATGCGTTTAGTTTCGTCCAAGCGGAGCGTTTTACAGCAAATGATAAGTTCGTGTGTAGCGCAATGGAGTTGCCGACAGAGTAGCGGCATAAACGGCCTTGAAGAGAGGATTCCACGCTGACTCTTGACGTAACTCTCGGTGCTCACACAGGCGCTGTGTATCAATACGCGCGTTGCTTTCCCGTCGATCGTTGTGACTACGAGCCAAGCTGCCGAACGCTGGCCAAATAAACGTAGCTCTATGGTTGGTGGAGCAACAGTTGCTCCAGTTCATCAGCGGATCTAAGCAGGAAGGCGGCCGATTCTCGATATCCACCTATCAGTTGCTTCACCGCGGTCAATTCCATCGAGTTTAGTTTATGACTCAGCAGAGCAGGCTTCGGTGGGTTCTTCATGCTGAGGTCCGTCGGTCCTGCAAGGATAACGTAGATTCAATATTAGTTGCGACAATTTCATTCTGATAAGTTTTATCAAAGCAAGCATGTTGTGGAATACAAAATTGCATGCAAGCTCCATCGTTAAATATATTTAAACCGTAGCATTAACGCTCGTGGCAAAACAGTACTGCAAGCAGTTTCTAAAATTAATCTATATGGTCAATACATGCCGATTGGACGCGAAAAAAATCCACAAACTTAGATTTAAAGTTGTGAAAAAATGTTTGATCTAAGCTTCGATAAGAATGGAGCTTTAATATTATATATTTTCATGCCTTTACGCAAACAATTGAAAAGGTTAATCAGCAACGAGGAAGAGTGGGCTTTGAGAGTCAAACGCGATGAGCTGTGCGTGAGTTAATGTTATGTAACATTTAATAATTTAATACATTATATAAATCGTATATTTTGGCTGTAGTTCGAGCCATCTTTAGCGACACTATGATAGACGAATTAAATAATCTCAAGCTCTCCGGCGAGCGTAAGGTGAATATTAAAAAATTATATGTACGAAGCTAGTGTAATTTCCAAGAGAAAATATTAAAAAATATCTCTAGTCTACAAAATATTCGGAATAGAAATGAAAATTGGGACTCATTTCCAGCTTTTCCTTGTTACTTGTTAATTTGAACATCGTGTCAGTTAACCATTTATTTGATTGAAAAGTGCAATAAGGTCAACGTGTAACACCAATAACCAATTTACTTTGTATACCGTTGCTTAGTAGACTCGACGTAAAACTTTGAGTCGGATATAGCCCGGCTGAGAGGGTCGGCGGTACCGTTGTGGGCCCGGCACGCTGGAACGCTTGGCTGAAGTTGGGTCTGTACATCGTCGGTGCACCGCCACTGACGACACCATTCACCGTCGAACTAACTATCGTTGATTGGCTGAAAAAAAATTAGACGCAATGAGAATGAGATGCGCGCTAGCCAATAAAGGTCGCGGCTGATTAGCGCTTCACACGTTCCGCTAAGGACGCGTAACCCGTTCGACGAGAAGCGTCCGGTGAATTTTTGTGCCATGACCTGTGACCGAAGGCGAAGCCTTATCTAGAACTCGGTGGATTCGACGACGGGGATCTTAGCGCCGATAATAATAATCGGTTACGGTAATTCAGGCGGACAGTAAGCTAATAGTAATCACGCCAGGCGATATAATGGTAGATTTCTTTCGCCAAATGAGCAGTTAATAATAAATCGACACCGGCGGAAGTTTTGATCCAGAGGAAAGTTTATTTTTATGCTTTATTATCAAATCGATTCGACTGGGCTGACTCTGGCTAATTAAGAAACGGATAAGAGCGCGGCTCTATTACGTCGATCCAATTCGAGAAAACGCAGACTTGATTCGTCTTGCTTTGTCGTAACTAGTTCATCATACTGACCTCAGGAGAGTCTTGTTGTCTGTTGGGAGCAGCTTTGACGCAGATGCGATCGACAGCGGCGTGGAGGCAATAGTGTTGTTCGGTAAGTTCGCCAAACTGGTCAGAGGTGCCAGAGACGTTAACGATGCCGGAGGGGTGTCCTCCCTCTTGCACGGAAGTGATTTAACCGGTGTAGTTGAGAAGTGCTCTAAACTTGATCGAACGTCCGTTTGCTGCAATCGACATTATCGCAAGATAAAATAAAATTGTACCAATCATAAATATTTTGTCTATCATGATATCTTTCTGACAGACATAAATTTTCTTTCAAAGGCTCGATTGGCACGTTCTTTCGATAAAACTGTCACACAGTCGCTTATTAACCGAACGCCTGTGATCACTGAGTCGCCTTTTCGTTTGCACGAAGCCTGTCTTGCCTATGAAAAGTGATAATCTTCATACGTTTTTAAGCATTTTTTGAACCCAATCCTGTCCAATGCCGATCGAAAACTAATTTAGTCACGATTGTGAGCTAATATGACGTCAGCTCATATCTTTTTTTTTTGGAGTCGTATTAAGTGTTGCGATTTTGCATATCTTTCGGATACGTTTAAATCCGATTGACTTGAGTCACGTGCCTATTTTTCATATTAATATTCTCTTCTATAAAATCGCACGGTTTCAAGCAACGATATAGTCGAAAAGTAAGATTTGAGAACTTGCAAGTTCCATCGAGGATCCGCCGAGTATCAACGAATAATCGTTACTCTGATGTTGCTACAACTACGTGGAGATATGGAAGGGCGATGGTAAAATAGCATCGCGCGCGGCGAGCCTGCTATAATTGTACCTGTTGAATTTGATCGTGATCGCGCACCAGCTTGTGAACTACCGGTAGATTCTTTTTCCTCATGGCTGACACGGCCAGAAGTAAAACCAGTCTTTCGCAAGCACGTGACTAATCAGCAAACAACACGGACACTATCGATCACCTTACGAATTATCGATCATCAGCCGCGAGGATCGCCCCGACACGAGCTAATCGAGCCCCTATTATATCGTCTACCCGCGATCTCGTTATCAACGCGATCCCGATCATCGAGCACGATCGTATTCACCGCTATGAGCAACCGAGCGGAACAAAGCGCGCCGGGAGTTTCTTCACTTCGATTTCCTCTTCTGCTTCTTCTCTCGATCTTCTTCCACTTTTGCGTCCGCGCCCCACCCTGCCTACCAGCGACGTATCGATACGATAACAATAACGTCCGCGTTTATTCGTGCGAGGTTCAGAGAAGCGAGGACGTCGTTCCCGGCCGCCGGCGAGGGAACGGCGGAGGGGTGGGGCGAACGAAGAGGATGAAGAAAAAGCGAGTTGACACGAGGGAGGAACGTCAGGAACAAGAAGAGAGAACGTCCGGATGCGCCGGGACGAAACGACGAGGCGTGAGTAAGCTCACGGGAGGAAATTAATTCGTGGAAAGAGAGAGGAAGAGGAGGAGGGGAGGAGGAGCGGGCATCAGAAAAGAAAGAGGAGTGCAGAAGAAGAGGAGGACCACGGTGAGAGCGTCGAGAGGTGGTGATGTGCGTTTCCACCGCAGAAACGGATGACTTGCCCGGCGAAAGAGAAGATCGAGTGAGACGCGTACAGAGGGTTGGCGAAGAGTAATAGTAGTAGGAGGAGGAAGAGGAGGAGGAGAATGCGGAGAAGAGTCGAGAGATCGTGAGGAGTGCGGGAAGAGGGCCCGGGCACGAGAGCACGGAGGAATGAAATCTTCGAGCGGCGTAAAACGGATGTAGGGAGGTGTTTTTATGAAAGGCCAGCAGTGTGCGTTGACGTCAATTATATAGGTGGCCACGAAGAGCAGATAGCCGCTTCGTCCGATGCGCACGAACCCCGGTATACGTATATGAGAGAGAAAGAGAGAGAGAGAGGTCTTCTCCTTAATGGGTTAGGTTTAGGTCGCCGGAGAGGTTATCGGGTCTCTCTCTGTTTCTCCGTCTCCTTCTCGGGCAGGGATTTTCAAAGTAGATAAGTCGGAGGGGCCGACGACGAGGGACCGCGAGCGTTTCAGTTTCTCGTTTGCGTGCGAGACATGGTGAGGTAAAGAGAGGGAGCGATGGAGAGCGGCGGCGAGTTCGCCAACTGCGAGACCCGCGAAGGAACCAGCTGGGAGTAGAGAGGAAAGAGGGGAAACGAGGAGAAGGAGGATTAGGTGCGCCGAGTAGCGCGGAATTGGATGGCTCGGGCTACCGTCCGCATCTATACGTCTCGTGCGCGAAATACCGAGGCGATCGGTTTACCGTTTGCTCGCTTTTTCGCGAGCTATCTTTATTAAGGCCAACGAACTCGGCGTGCAGGCTATAGGTGACGAACATTCAAGTTTTAATCGCGAGAAACGTTGTCGAGATCGCTTCCATATCGCCGAATCGTTGAACGCTCTCGTCCCCGAGATTACACGCGTGACGTCAACACGAGCCGACTTGTGCGTCCGCGAGATTAACGCCGGTCGCTTTTCCCGCTTGGGCGCCGGTGAATTTTCAAGAATCAAACCGACTCGCGCCGATCGAGTCGCCGGGCGGCAATTTTTCGGCGCGGCTCTTCGAATACGAAACTGTCCGCTTCGCGCAGCCGGCGTAACGTACCGTGAAATTTACGGATACGCGAGACTAATCGCGCGACGTCGGCGTGTTCTCCTCCGGTGCGTGAAAGCGCGCGTCAGACGCGACGCGTAAAAGTCCACGGTCTTTTTTTTTCTCTCTCTCTCTCTCTCTCTCTCTCTTTCGTCCCGCGCGCCACTCTTTTACGCTGCCACTACTCCCAAGAATATTTTCAGTGTCTTCCCGTCCCGCACGCGCAGCCGTTTTCACGAGGTCGAAGGCTGCTTATGCCGCCGGCCCTCCGCGGTGCGCGATCTGTGTGCGCGAGTTGCGTCAGAGTGGGAGAGGTGCGCGACCCGCGGGTTATCACTGGCCTCTCTCGCGGTACCTATATCACAATCCTAGCTCTCCGTCCACGTATATTACGCTGCCGTCGGCGTTGCGCAGGAGCTCGTCGAATTTTCACGCACGATAATGCTACGCGAGACTACGACGTTCACTCGCGATCGAGACTCTCCTTTGCCCTCTTTCCGTTCGCATTTTCCTTTCTGCCCTTTGGATCACATTTCGTCTTCTGTGACACTTATTATCCTCTGCTTTTTTACTTATTTATAACATATATTTATATTATTTATTTTGTCACACCCTGTATCTATTGAGATTCGTAGCCATTAGAATAATAATCAATGTTATTAGGTCGATAACAAGTGTTGATTTCAGTAGCGATGAGAGAAGACAAAATTCAAATGCGTACAGTAGAATGTATAAATGTATTAAGGGATAATTAAAGGTATAGTCCCTTTCACGCGAGGCTCGATCTAAATGCCAGCGAGTTGCCAGAATTCCTACGTGATTTGTACACGCGTTTGCTGCGTGATGCATCACAGCCATGTTTGGATAAAACAGTAACACTAGGAACAAATAACGAAGATGCTTTTTTTTTTACTTAAAATGCTGACAAATTTTACCAACTTATCATTTACTCAATATTTTATTAGACTGTCATGTCATCTGTGGCTTTATGTAGAAAATACTTGGCATGATCTCGAATTCGTTTCATGTTGACTTCGATACCGCAGCAAGTAGTTGATCTACTTTTTATTGCAATTTCACTCTCGTGCAGATTTATATTTATTGCCACAAGTTATCGCTTTGCATACTTCAGTTTATGACTCATAAGCGCATCGTGCAAACATCCGCGAGTTCTCATCTAAAAATCGCTTGATTAATGAATCCGGTCATCGGCAAGAGTGTTCGAAGGTTGTACACGTGTAGCGTCTAACGCTCGTCCACGTAGACGATATTTAGAAAAACGTCCGTGAAAACACACGCAATCTTCGCGGGGGGGGGGGGGGGGCAACAGTGCTCTTAAAGTTAATCAGTGGATTATCGCTGAAAACAGCGAATATTTACTGATTTACAGTTATAAATTTAACACTGAATAATTCAGTGCTATACTTATAACTGTTATCAGTGATAATTAACTGATTGACTTTTGGAGAGTAAGGGGCTTCAAATCGACGATACATTTCGGTGTCTTGTATCGTATCGTTGTACACGTGCCGGAGACGCAAGTAAATTGCGTCACATACTTACATATAATGATGACATATATTCATAGAAGGACTTTATCGCTTTCGTGTTTCTTGAGCGAGTTCTCCAGCGTCTTCGATCATTATTACTCACCGTGGCGGCAGGAAGAGTTGGCATGGGCTGTGACACCGGCTCCAAACCAACTCTCATGCGCTTTGCATTGTCGCTCTCGTTTTCGCAGGCCGTTGCCAGTATTTGTTCGGCCTGCACGGAGGTCAAGTGTGCCGGTGTGGGTCTGGCCTAAAAAGAAATGTCTACGTCACATCCGTGATCGCTGGCCGCATACCGGAGTTTGAGTCACGCCGCGAGAATGCTCCGAGCTTTCGTGAACAAAATTTCAAACGGATCATTCGAGGCTCGCGATCTTAATTGACGAGGCAGACCAGACCCGAAAATCCCGAAACATTCGGAACGCAACTCTAAAATTCGCGTAATTGCAATTTTGAGCTCGAATATGTATCAAAACTTAAAAGGGAAAAAAAAGAAATTAATTGGCTTGCTATCCTACGATTAAACGCGGTAGAAAACTTACGGCGTCCCAAGGGCCCTCTCTGCTGCGTTTGTTTCTTCGACAGCTCTTCAGGTACGTTCGGATCCTCTTCCTGGCCCTCTCGGCAAACTCGGGAAACTGTCTCGTGCAACTATCGATGATTGCCTGTATCTTCTCCTTCGGCTGCTTCGAAATCGGCACGATGCGATCCAAGTTCTCGTCGACGAACAGCCTGACGAACATCTGCCGCGAGACACAACGCAACGGCCACGTTAGTGAAGTGAATTAAGCGAGAGTTGGTACGCGAGTCTCGCTAACCGCTCAAGGAATTAAGAATTTAGTGGCGGTGGGGCGCAACACCGGGACTCTATTAAACTAATTGTAATTAATTAAGGAGCTAGCGCAACAGCGGCAGCCGTCGCGAAACTACGACCGCTTGGCTTTCACGCGCGGGAAAATGGGCAAAAAAAAAGAGATATATGGGAAACGAGAAATGAGGGGGGGAAAAACTGAGAGAGAAATGGCATGCCCTGTTCCCCTGCGAGTCGGCTTTCTGGCGCAACCGTTCATAAAACTTTACGATAATTAGGGTTTTTCGGTAAGGTCCGACGCGCCGCCAATATGCTGACAGCCTTAACTTCTCCGCTCGAACTCCCTTGCCGTTTTCTTCTCCCACTGCCACGGCCCTTGGCCCCGTCCGAGGCGTGAACGACGCTTTTCTTGCAACGACAGTTGCATAAAGCGACCAGTTAGACCGCAATTGCACGACCCGTAATTCGATTACCGTTATGCATCTTGATTCGCCAAGTTCGTATCGGGTAACGAGAACAATAATTATCGCTAATTGTCGTTTAATTACTTAGCAAATTTTCGATTCGAGATATTTCTCGAATATTCCGCGCGTTTGAAGGGACCAATTTTACGGAGCTACGTAATGGAATCGCGTATACTCACGTTGAACGCCTTGAGACGTTCTGGATCATGGTGTCTCGGGTCCAGTCCTTCGTCCGCGTCTATATCATCGTCGTCCTCGTCTTCCTTGTTACCACTACTGCTGGTCTCGTCGTGGGCGCTTCCTGTCCCCTCGCCACCGGGCGGACTGGACTCGCGCTCGCGATCCGACCGCGAGGGCGTTGCCGACGACGCCGGCGGCGACGCTTTCTTGGCGTAACTCATGGCGTAAGATGCCCACAAGGAGGCCATGTCCTCGCTACCGACGCCCGTCACGGCGTTCAAATTCGACACGGTTACCGGTGGCATGTCCACCAATTCCGAGGAGCCGTTCCGTGAATCTGCGGAAATGAACGTTTGGTAATGGATTAGCACACACTCTGCCAAGTCTAAAGTCTAAATTTTTGTAATTCCCTTCAATCAGACACGTATTCGTACAGGTATAATTAACGTTTTAATAACGGTAATGATAATAATTAATTATTATTATTTAAATGTCATTTATTGAAATGGACATTATTAGTATTATTAGCATCAATAATGATCGTAATATGAACAATGGTATTTTTAATAATTACTACTAATTAATAACGCAAATTTGGTGATAGAAACACTTTGCATTCGCGATCGGTAATTATCTGGTAAAAGGGGAGCCTTCCATCGCGGCAATGCCAGGAAAATAATAATGTTCTCGTTGAATGCCCGCCGTGCCGCGATGATTAGATCGCCGCCTCGCGCTGTTTCGATTTATGAATAGAGAACGTTGCTGGTTGGAACAAAAGAAGGGAATATTTTTTTCCCTTCCCACGCCGTGGCCAAGTGAGGGCCGGTCATGTGCGGCTGACTAGATACACGACTAGCAGCGAGAGAAAGAGAGAGAGAGAGAGAGAGAGAGAGAGGGAGGGAGGGGAGGGAGGGAAAGAGAGAGGGAGGCATGTGGGTGGTATTTATCCCGCGAATATAATAACGATAAACGCGATGTACGTTTGGCTCGCGTGACCACACTGATTAGGGATGATCGAACAGAAGGTTAGCATTTCCTAAACGAGCCTCCCTTAGCCTTATACCCGCAGCACGTGCGTGTTATTGCCGATATCAACTGTTGAATTTCGGTATCTCACGAAAGGCTTTCTTTGGGCGAGTTTTTAACAATATTACACGGAGAAAAATTATCCATCGGATAATCCAATTAAATAGTGTTTCCGATGGTTAATTTTTCCGATTACATTTTCCGATTAAGTTATGGATACATCCGACGAAAATTATCCGATGAAATTTTATTGAAGCACCGATCACATTTTTCATCGGATATACAACTTAATTGGATATATCCGTTTGGTATTATGTAACTGGATTATCCGATTATATTTAATCGGACATTTTTCTCAGTGTACAGATTGGATACCTGATAAATAATTGTTGTATAATAAAGTCGGCGCGAGAGATTTGGGATAAATATAAAATATTGACAGATAGCCAAAGAGTCAGAAGTTAATTTACTTCACGCCGTCTTCGTTAAGCAACCCCACTTGGCTGTACTTCACTTTTTGGATTATAGCCTCGGTTATAAGTACAGTAGTATCGGCGCACTACGTGTATGTATCTCGACAACATAATTAGAGTTTGCAACCTTGATTTCAAACTTTTTCTTATCGATACCTCTATGATTCCGTTATTCCAACTGGATTACAATTCGCTCAGAATTAATTTCACCGTATTAAAATTCTTGCGGAAGTCTTAAGAAATAAAAAAAAAGTGATACCGAGCCAAGGTTTCTCGCCTTGGGAAAGGTTCGAGGCAGGCAAGATTGCATTGGACTCTCTCTGGAAGGCAGAATGAAACTTAGCATGTCAATTGTGTCGACGACAGTAAGATTGGACCGTCATTCGGTCGGCTGTGTAGACCGTGTTTCTTCTCTACAATAATAACGGCGACCCGTTCTCAAAACCCGTAATAAGCCCCGATAGCGTGTGCAAGGTGTTAAAAGGCGGTGCGGTCTTCTACCGTCACGATCCCAGGAGAGAATGTACAGTAGAGGTGCTTTCACGAGGAGGATGTCGACGGGGACAGGTACGAGTCGTGGCCGTCGAGAGACTCCACGTACGAAGAAGTGTATGGATTGTCGGCAGGGAGTGCCGCAGGGGGATCATAAAGAGGCTAGCGAGCCTCGCGGACCTCTTCCACCTGGGGCTCTCCTTGGTTCCAATTAAAAAAGAGAGAGAGAGAGAGAGAGAGACAGGTTTGCGGCTGCCGTTTCGTACAATCGCACGTCAACGACAGGGGCATCCGTACAAAGCCCATCCGGGCGGGCTCGCGTTAATTTTCTACACGCTGCTCAAATTACTGTTCTCGTAAATATACAAGATACATTTTGACTCTTAAATATAGGATGTACATTTCAAAAGAAATTTTAATTGTGTGTCTAATTAACTTTAGTTTTGCACACAACTTTACACGCAGCAAGTTCAGTGTAGAAAAAAAACGCGATGGATAAGTTTATCATTTCAAATGCGACGTTAGGATTCTCACATGCACGTGAGAGGCTTCTGTAAAGCGAATTTGCGTCTAGTTGATGATGACGTGGGTTCAACCCACCTCTTTTTATCCTTGCTAAGTGATTTCCAGAAAGTTTTTTCCACGGCTAGGATGCTTATAAGTGTACGAAACCTATTTCACTGTTAAACGATTCTATTTTTACGCAAAGAAGAACAAGAGAGATTCTCGCACAGTCGTTTGAACTCTACTAAGAACAAAAATTGAATTCTGTTAACTTTCCCTCTCTTTGAGATCGAATTCGAAATTTACGCGTAGGTTAAATCTCTACAGATTTTAATAATAAACACAGAAAGACTCCGACACGAGGGGAAAGTGCGGCACAAAGGCGAACCGTTATCTACACGCGGGTACTTTGCTGGCCGTGCACGGTCTCATATTTTTGTTTTTCTCCTGAGCTTGATTTTGCGAATTTTAAAAAAAATTGAACACAAATCGTAAAGGATCACACTTCGGAAAGGATAATTCTTCGACATTTCAAGCTTTACCACTTCCCTTGAACGATCGAAAGATGATGACGTGAAAAACGTTTTATTGCTCATTACTAAGGCCCAGATCGAAAATTGGACATATTTGGAGCAATAATGTGAAATAAGAGTGCTTTGGGACGAATGATGAGATACGTTTACGAAATGTGTTTGTTTTCTGATGATCCGGCTAGTCTCAACCGGGCGCGCACGTTCTTAGATCTACTTCCCTCGCGCTGTGTGCGCGAAGTAATCTGCATTCTGGAATCGAATTCTTCCGAGCGTAGTTTCCAAGACGCCGTCGAGGCGAACGCGTTGCAAGGCAACGTCCTGGAACATTTGCATCGTCAAGGGGCAACTTTCCGCCGGGTGCTTCAACTTCCCCCGCGCGAAGACGCAAAGTCTATCTGGGCGCAGCTATCTCGGGTGCTCGAACGGGCGATCCTGATTCCTCGAGTTGTTCAACGATCGCAACGCATCTTTCTAGGAGGATTCCGGTAGAACCAGTAACTGAACGCGCGAGCGGGCGACCTAGGAAACTGGACCCTCGTCCAGGAGACGTGCTGGCGGAGGCACCATACGTTTCTTTCCTCTTTTATCTGCCTCTCCCTCTCTCCTTCCTCCGTCTTTCTCCTGCTCACGCGGTCCCACCGGCCCCGGAGGTTGCTGCACTTCGATTCTCACACGCACACGCATACGGTGCATGTGGTACGCGCGGCCGCGGAAAAGAATCACGCACGTACATAACGCGTATATGTGTACGTGCGCAACGCTCTCTAGGAGGGTACGGCATCGCACGCAGCGAGAGAGGGTTCCCGGCCTGCGGCGAGCATATGCCGGGTATCGCCGGGGAGTAGTCGGAGAAGGTAGGGTACAGCACGCACATAAGCGAAGTTGGACGCACGGCTAGACTGCCCGCACGGGCTAGAAAGCCGGTTACCAATCCCAATCCCACACCATCTAGCA
Source organism: Vollenhovia emeryi (assembly GCF_000949405.1). Lineage (NCBI taxonomy): Eukaryota > Metazoa > Arthropoda > Insecta > Hymenoptera > Formicidae > Vollenhovia > Vollenhovia emeryi. The sequence continues at coordinate 287,239 of NW_011967158.1, read as the reverse complement.
CCGTTCCTGAGCTCGCCTCTTGGCCGCTGGCCTGAACCTGAAATGAGTCGACGGCGGCGGCGACGGCGTCGGCCGGCGCCCCACCCGGCAGTTCGTCCTCCTCCTGGTTCATTCCCTCGACCTCGCGTTCCCGCAAAGGGAAACTAATACCCCGGCCCCTACAACCACACCGGGCACTTCCTCTTTTTCTAGGCGGCCCGCTACGTGTACGTGTACGCGTATGTATGTGTCTTGAGCGAGCCTAGCGCGCTACAAAATCCGCAGACAAGCCACGAACGCCCACGGTACTTCGGGCTAGGTATGAAACTGTCTACCGCTCGTAACGTGCAATCGCGAGGATGGACGAAGACGTATTATCTTGTCCCTCATAAATGTCACTGGCCATAGTAGAACTTTGCTCGTGATGGCATGTGCGTGCTCGCGTCGACGTGAAAGAGAATTCGGAAGTTCCCGGTTTATACTTTTCGCCGATTATGCTTGACAAAATGATGCTTTCTCAGCAATATCTTCATTTATTTATTCATTTATTGTTGTATTGCCGATTTTATCTCCAAATAATGCTCCAATAATACTTCTATCTTTTTTATTCTTATTTCAAGATTAATTCGTTACTTCGCTCGAAAATCGGATCCACAAATTACTGAAATCTTTCGAGTTTCCATCCAGCTTTCTTAGTTTCGAATGTATCCATTTACTTTTCAGTATAAAATAAAATACAAAAGGGTAATAACTGATATGTAGATTTCACGGTTGTGAATCTTAAGTGCAATTAGTGACTTGAAGTGGAAATGCAAATGCGATATTCATTATTATCTAAAAGGCGATCTTTAAGGATAAATACTTGAGATAAATGTTATGTACGACTGTCCTGATGCATAGTTCAAATCCGGAAGCTAAGACATTGTGATTTTGTGATACGTCGCAAGCATAATCGCCGCGTGTGCGTCCGTTGGGGAAAGTTGCGTCCGTTATAAATTATAAATATTACGTCGACTCTGCGGAGTGCATTAAGAGATGAGAAACCAAGATGTCCTCGCGGTCATCGCCGTGTGTCTTTTCTATCAAGATATACAAATAAATACAGTAACTTTTCCGAGCGTTCGATTTGTAGCACGATTCAGAGATTTTTTTAAATACGCGTCGCAATTTCACTTCGGAAAAGGTTATTTTCTATACGGATATTAAAAATCATGTTAATATAAATAATCTTAACATAAGAAAAGTATCTAATATGCATATATGTGTACGCGGCACGTATATATGAAAATATATTTTCGATATACGTATTACTGAATATTAAACAATTGCTTCTTGTATCTTAGCAGAGTGTACGCAAAATCGCGAACGGCCTCGAATTCTCGGTTGAAAATGCAAATTTCGCGAGAATACATCAGGAGATTGGGACTCGGATCGAGTCGCGGACTTGTAACTCGCGACTGATAAACTGACGACTCCTTTTCCCGCGTGTGATGGCGCGGCAAAAGAAGCGGCTGTATCTTGAAATCGATTTGCGAAATGCATGAAGTGGACAGACTCCGATGAGAGAAGTCCTCCGTGCGAGATGTGGAATCTACGCTGGTCATCACGTGGGAGGAAGGGAGGGAGAGAGAGAGAGAGAAAGAGAGAGGGTTGGTGCGACGAGAGAGAAGAGGTCTGTCCGTTGTGCAGTGAATGTATACGCATACATATACATATGTATAAGTATATACGAATATATCTGTATATATCTATCTATATATATCTATAATATCTATATATAATATATCTATATGAATATGTAGATATATATATATGTATACATATCTACTCGTCTCTTCGACCGATGGCTGGTTCATTACGCAATGACTACGTCCGAGATATAGAGGCCCGCTTCGAAACCAGTTTCAAATAGCTGCCAGGGAGGATAGGTGGAAGAGGCGGAGGGACACGGTGAATTATCCTTCCGCAACCTAACTGAACAACGAGTCCCGAGAGCATGCAGTATCGCGCGGAAACGTTCGGCGCCTTGGAGATCGTTGCGCGATTATCGCTATATTAAGGACGCACTGACAATTAACACGCGTTTCTTTCGTTGCTGAGAATATCTTACGTATGACAAGAAAAGTGTTGAGTTTGTAGAATAATCGGGCAATTCTTGATTACAGCTATTTGCAATTCGTTTAATTTATTATATTTTATCGTAGAAAGCATTTAATCTTTTTGTTCAAAAATGCGAATCCGTCGGATTCGTAAAATTTTAATTAAAACCGAGTTTCACTAAAAGACGATTAGCTTCATAAAATTTTATGCGGCTTTGAATTATGAATTAGAAGTACATGCAATATATGTTTAATCTTTTTTTTTTGCATGACGAAACTCGGGTCTGCTGGAAATCGTAACGTTCCTTGCATTGAAAAAAAAATTGATAGCTTGGATAAGCATTAACAACGCGGCGCTTGGGCTATAATTCAAAATCGTTTTACGAGACCCACTTGCGATATCGTAATAGTGCGACTAATGGCCTTTCCGCGCGCCCACTCTGCGATTTTCGATATTCAACTTTCAATGTCCATCGGTCGACACAATTACCGCATTACATTCGTCGCTCCCATTCACATGACTCGGCTCTACATTCAACTAGACCTCTCGAGCGCGAGGTATCAAAGTACGGCGATGTCTTGAGCGCGTGTCTTCCCTCCTTATCTAGCGAATCTAGGAAATGCAATCGATATTTTAACATTGCAATAATCTCGCGTTAGAATTGCAGCAAGTGAAAAGGCGAGCCTGTAAGGCCCGGTTTCACCAAACGTCGCTTAACTTTAATCTCGGTTTAATTCATGTTTGTCTCTTTCTAAAGTAACAATTGGAAAGAGATAAAGAACGAATTAAGCTAAGCTTAAGGTTAAACGACGTTGGTGAAACCAGACCTGAAAAGCTTACATATTAGAAATATGGGAAATCGACTCAAAACGATCGAGTTTTAACGGACGCCGCTTAGACAAGATTTCTTTCGCGATGGCGCAAAAGAATGCAAGTTTCTGCGCGTGATTACGTAAGGATTAATGAACGAGGATGACGTACAACAATGCGCATCGTGTTCGCGTCGCGAATTCCAAGAGAGGTATTGATATTCGAAGATATCAGTTGCATTCCTCATCTCTCGCGCGTGCAGCTTTCCGCCCGCACTGATTCATCGCCGGCGGGGAAAAGCACGAGGATTCACGGCGTGTCTCATCCCCGCGATTCACCCTGACGCGCATTTCACAGGAACGCGTGGGTGTGGAACAGCGAGGAGAGAGACCGCGCGCACGTATACGCGCGTGCACGATACGCGAATACACGTAGGCAAATGAGACGCGCGTCGAATTTCTCTTTCTACGCCATGGGGTACGTCCTAGGTCGGCGATCCATTAGTCACGTCGCGCGCGACGACAAAACTTTACGAGCTAAATGGCCGGTACACCTTGGCCCCGCGAAACCTGCAATTCACTCCATCGGGCCGAGCCGCGCCGCGCCGCGCCGCGCCGCGCCGCACACGCGCGAGAAGGACGCAAAACTTGAGCATTAAAGCCTGCGGCCGCGCTTACGCCAGGCGGAGCAAGGTTCTTTTCATAAGTGGGATTTCGTCAGTCAGGGCGACATCAATGGGACGTTGGCGTACGTAACTTCGCCGAGTCCTTTCGCGACGAGGAAGAAAGAAAGAGAGAAAGACGTCTAGACATCTTTCGTCCCGTAATGGATTCCGTTAAATGTCTCGCCTGTCGATTTCGTGAGGCAATTCTTTTTTTTGTGTGTGTACCCTGTGACGTTCGCAATCACAGTACAAAGTTGTGGTCGAAATTGCACGTAATGCCACTGATCTCGATTGATTCTCATTCGTAGTTGAAAATAGTTAAGGACATTCAATCCTAGGATGTATGATTTCACGGTAAGAACTCGTTGAGAGCTAAAATAAGAAAAAAAAAAGCGATTTCGAGAAGTTTGTTTCGAATATTGTGTAAAACATTATCAGAAAGAAGGAAAAATTTATATAATACCTACGGTCTTCAAGATCGCTGCTTCAAGACAGCAATCCATTTTGAGGCCCCGCAATTAGTGATCGAATTATTTGGACTGTTCGTAACTCTAATCTTTTACGAATTTTACCCCGCGCAGCTAAAAATCGCAATTAACTACTTATTCTATCTATATCCAAGATTTTTAAGTAACACTAATCTATTCTCTCAATTAGTTCTGTCGATATTCAGTAACGCAAAGATAATTTTCACGCAAGAGGCACTAACCGAAATGTTAAGTTGCTTAACTACAAAGAAGAACGGTCAAAATTTTTCCCAGAGTAGAGTTACGGACAATCCAAATAATTCGATTACTAATTGTGGGCCCCAAAATGGGTTGCTGTCTTTTTTCCCAGGGTAGAGAAAAAAAAATTGTCTTCTCTTCCAACACTTTTCTCGCTAAAAATCATACAATTGATCTGCAAGAAGAAGTCGAAACATTCGTAACACCACTTGTTCTTAATATTTTGCGCGTAATTGACGCATACACTTTCATGGCTTAGGACACGATGACACCACTCGAAAACGCCGCATATGTCGCCCGGCGAAATAAAGTGTTACCTGTGAGTGTAGAGTTGTTAATGGTGTTGTTTGCCGTGGAAATGGCCGATTGGCTGGTGACTGGTGTGCCAACGGTGGTAGCCGTGGTAGTCGACGAGTTATTTGGCGAGAGGGCCGCGTTGGCAGCCTGGACCTGTGCCTGCGCCTGTACCTGCGCCTGGAGATTGTAATTCCACGCGAGCAGCATCAACTTCAGCTTATCCGGGTCTTTCATGAGCGCGCCTGCCAAAATTAAAAGTGCCAATTGGCTTGAAAAAGTCAGGATATCATTATGCAAACGGGTGGACGGCGCGCGTGCGAGGCTCACGTTAACTCGGCAATTTTTTCTCGCCCACGGGAGTCGCTCGATACGCGAGCGGAGCCATCCGGACGCGATCTTATATCACGAGCGAGTCGCGTCGCGACATTCGTCTTCTACCTCCGGTGGCCGGCCTCGTATGGCCGGAGGCTATTATCACTTATCAGCTACCTGAGCTCGCGAGGCGAGCTCCGGGCGAGCGAATCGCGGGTTCGAATAAATTAAGCTTACAAAACGACGACGTCGTCGACTCGATTTAATAACGCAACAGGTTTAATTACCCGAAACTGATAAATCGGCCGGACGGCAGGCCGCATAGCTCGAACGTCGCAGCTGGCGGTGGACCGCGCGCAGTTTACGATTATTAATCGATCGGGTAATTTACACGGGCTCCGACAAAAACCAACCAACCCCGCGGCCACGCCGGGATTGAGCCCCGCGAGCAAGTGAGTCTACGATTAACTGCCCGCCGAAGTATGCGCCGTTGATTTATCCTTGGACGCAATCGGGGGACGTCGATTATATTATCGATCGGCGTCGCGGTAGAATTTGACGGTGCGATTAATGACGTCCTGTCAACAGGACTCGCTCCGTGAGGTATCCACCGGGGGCCTGGCGAGATCCAAGGAGATTCTTAGCGTCGCACGCCCCGTGACTTCGTCGTCTCGTTGCACCGACTGATGTCCTAGGGGCGAGCGATAACGTGTGTCTCTTCGCGTACTCCGTTCAACAGTTTGCTTGCGCTGACCGGGCCGATGAGTAAACAACGCGGTTCGCGCAACGCAAACGAAAATTACGACGCCGACAACTGATTGTGCCCGAAATCGCGACCGATACGACGAAGCCCGTCGCGTGGACATTGGCGAACGACGCAGCGATAAGCAACGTTTGCCACGAAGATGTTTTCTGGCAATATTGACGTTAGTCTTTCACATATTGGAATTCTAATCGATCTAAACTGATTTCACGAAGATCGATTTATTGCAGATGTAACAAATAAGAATTTATCTCTACACATATGCAACAAAGAACAAGTAGATAGATCGATGAACTCGTCTACTCGCAACTTGTAGCTCATTGCTTATCGCACACAGTCGCGGCCTTACGCGCGACACTCGAGCATTATCCGAGATAGTGCGAAGGAGGGCAATTAAAACATGCGAATCGAAAGGATAGCTATCTAGCGAGAGAATCAAAGTACAGTGTGCCAAACGCGTGACATTTAATCCGTGTAAGTGGAAAACAAAAGGAGATTACGAGGTATCGATCCGCGTACACGTAGAACAAAAAGATGTTTCATCACGAAGATCGTTACCGGAATTTTGAATGTTTAAACTCGACGCCACTAATCTTACAATTTCTTAAATAACAATTTATTGTTACCTTGCGTAAGTAAGGCAGATAACGCCTCCTGATTTGGTTTTCGTTTCCAAATTGTTTCCCAAGTAGTCTCGTTGTCGTCCAGCGAAAAGAATTTGGTTGCAGGCAAACTCGTTGAACGTTCGGAACGGTCGGTGTCTGTGTACGTGTCTGTATACATGTAGGTGTCATGTACATGTATTTCTTCTACACACTTCTCTCGTGGAATCATTGATCGTCTTTTTCTTTTATCTGACCGCACACCGTAACGTGATATTTACATACGTTCGTTTCTCCCCGAACATCGAAGACGAACCGTTCCTGCATGTCGTGAAACCGTAATCGAAAGCACGGCGCCGAGTAACGCGCTCGATACTACTAATTCGTTATATCGATCCGTGCCACGCGAGCCACCGCGAACGTACATCGGAATCGAATGGCCGATATTAACCTTTCGATTATTATACCGTGATTTATTACCATCTGAGATCCTGCTAGGATTTACCGGAAAATGTCCGAAGAATATCCGATTCACTAAACGTAGCGTTTTATCCACTGAAAAATTTATCTTCCCATTTAAATAATCTTACATAATCTATTTGAGGTAATCCATTTTCATCCCTTTCGATAATTTATTAATTCAAATTGCGACGTTTAATAACAATTTATCATTTACATCCTCCGCGTGTCTACTTTACAATACATATATCCGAGCACAAGAAGTCGAAGAGGAACAAAGGTTTTGAGTTTTTTTTTCAACCTGATAAAAGATATCAAAAATCTCCGAAATTCGTTCGCGTAAGATTAGAGTACGTCGCGGACGAAATTCAATCTGTCAATTCAGCTTACTATAATAATGCGTAACGGCGGCAGCAACGGTGGGTGAAGTGTACGAACGAGCTTACTATTAATTCGCGCAAATTCCGCGGGAACGACTGAAATAACGATGTTCCGCGTAGTTCCCCGGCGCACAACCGCGCGTAATCGGACCGGAGAGTTCAAAGGGACAATCCGCAGATTTTCTAGCGTATCGCGCGGGCGCGGTTCCGTTTGTTCGTCCGAGCGGCGGAATTAGCGGTGACACACGGCGGACGGGCGCTTCGGCCGCGCGATGACGAGAGCAGAGATTTATTAGCCGGCGAACAAACCGGCGGGTGCGAGGGGGCGACCGGGGGGAAAGAGAAAGGGTGAGGCGGAGAACCGGCCGCGCGCCGGCAGCAGCCGGAGTGACGTTTAAATCATTCAGGACACGGTTCAATAATGTAAAAACGTGCGGCGCTGCCGTAGAATTCGGGTCAGATTCCCGAAACGGTTGCGACCTGACCCCGCGATGGCGAGAGGATGCACGAAAGAGACGAGGGACGGTTCTTCCATACGAGATACTCTGGGCGGATCGTGTCAAGGGATAAAAACTTTGCTAACATTCGCATGCACGCACGCACGCACGCACGCAGGCGTGCACGCGTGCATGCGGCCAGTGTACGCCTGTGCACCTTGTTTCGTAAGGACTACGATCTCGTAATCCTTACTCGGGTGAAGGTTCGGAGGGGGACACCTCCGACACCGACCGTGAGGGGCTCGGCAAGGTTTACGCTACGGAATGGATATAGATAATGAAAGGTTTTGCTCACTTGGGTAGTGATCGTCCTCGGGTATGTCCGTGGGCTCCGGGGTCGAGATGTTCTCCTGCAAGAGATAGAAAGCCACCGTTAGGTACTGAAGCGTTTTCCATTCGAGTCGTGCTACAGCGGTCCAACGGTTTCGCCCTAGGCTGCGCGATACGAAAGCGAACGGGACGAAACTCTCGCGACGCGTTTAAAAGTTCGTGAAACTCATTTTCCGCAACTACCCGTTATGATAATACCGCGCGAACGCAGCCGCGGCGTAACCGCATCGTTACACAGGGCCAGATGCTCTGCGGCCTTACTTAGCTCTGCTACGCAGCCTCCGTGTTGTTTTTGTAAAAATGTCCTTTAAATATTAACGCGTTTAAGAGAACGTCTCAGCACATTCTCGTTCTTGATTGAACCCAAGTTTATATACCAATATATGCGACCGCGGAAAATCCGCATTTATTTTCGTCACGTAAATCTATATATTAGGTGTACAAATGAATAATTCAAACTTTTTTAAGCGACTGAGAAAATAAGTTTCAAATACTTAATCTAATTTTTCCGCTCTTTTAAGGCTACGTAGCGTTGACATATAGCTATTGAAAATTATATTTAGTATGGCGGAAGGCCTCAGCATAACCATAAAAATTATTCAGTTTAGTAAAGTCAAAAGTGACAACGGATAAGGTGCATATCCGGCATATGTCTTTCTCTTCTCAATAAGCAGCGTAGATAGTCTTTCTTGTGGAAAATTGTTACGGATGGTGAGAAGTGGATACTCTATGACAATCCAAAACGCAGAAAATCACGGGTAAATCCCGGCGAACCCTCAACATCGGTCGCAAAGCCCAATCGCTTCGGAAAGAAAGTTCTGCTCTGCATTTGGCGGGATACCAAGGGCGTGATTTATTATGAGCTATTAGAACCGAATGAATAATTGAAAAAAACCGACCGGTGTCTGCTGTATTCAGTATTTAATTGTGTATTAAATACACAATTATACATAAAAATGAAGTATCTTATTAATCGAGGTCACCTGTTGATGACTTCCTCTCCCTTTTTTAATTTATTAACGATATTCCTTAATTATTAATTATACTTGACGGTAACGTTGGACCTCATATAGAAAATGAGCGAACTCGATGAAATTGACAAGTTTTTATTACATTGCGGCGCGGCATAAGACGTGTGCCGGTCAAGCAGAAGCTATCGAAGGCTATCCGCGTTACCATACGCCCACAGGAAGACCGTGGACTTTATTGTCCCAGATCAAGAGCCGGCGGCGACTCGCGATTCGTCGAAACGCAAATTGCTTACGCCTCGGCGTTGCGCCGCGTTGCGAAGGTGACGCGCGTCGGGAATCTCGGATCAGTAGCGCGAACGAACCTCTCAACCCTTTCACGATTAATGCGGTCAGTCTGTCTCCGGCTTAAGCACCGCGCCATATACGCGCGTACAAAGCTCTTCTCTAAACACAGCCCGGCGAAACAGGATCGTCGACCGAGCGAGAAGTGATTATGCAGAAACGCAATTAGCCTCACGTTCATTAGGAAATTATTAATTATCGCGCCTGTCAAAAAAATGTTCCGACACAACTTCCTTTCGCAATAACGCGCGAATATGGCGAGCGTACGTAGATAATAGTCGTTATAACGGATCGTTGTAACGGAGATTTAATCCTTTTTTTTCGTGAACTTCCACTTTCGTTGCGGCAACGCTACGATAGTAAAATATATATTTTACCGTACACCTGATGGCATTTCCCAAATGTACTGTTACATTACTCCTAACATGCCGGCGGTTCGCTACACGGCCCGTTCTCAAAAAAATCATCCTCTTTTTACGCCACTGGCCGACATCGAGTGGTCAGGGTCGTTTTGAGGGAATAAGGCCGAGGCTCGTCGGACAGAGGATCACCTCTATATGGCCGGGTCGTTTTTCATCGAAAAGAGCAGCGCGAAGCGGTCTTCGCGCTCCGCGATATGGCCATCGCCTCGCGCGCCGCACTTCTAATCGATCCTCGAGTCGCGGCGAATCGAGGCGATCTTCCAGGCTCTAGCGGCGCGATTTTATCTCACTTTGATTGATTTTATCCCGACGAAATTAACGGGTTTTTCCCCGTTGAAACGAACGGCCGGCCGGCCTGCCTGCAGTTTCGCAAGGCATGCACTACGTTAGCCTGAGCGATGCCTGGGCCGACTGGTTCGCTGTGTGTTGCTGCAGCAGGCGCAGCGGCAGCGCAGTCTCTCCTATCTGTGTCAGGTCTCGTGTTGCAACTCCAGAAGGTCGACCGGTATACAACGCGGAGAGCACGGCCAATTGATACCGGCCACAACTTTGTCCAGCGGGCTTGTAGGACATAGGCGGCGTACGAGCGCGTACGCTGCATACGTGCGCGTGTGCGCAGCGCCGCAAAAACTTTTGATGATGTAACCGAGAAATTCCGACGAGCCGCCGGCGTCGTTCGCGCACGAACGTGGAAATTGCGAGAGGCAGCGCGGAGATCCAATCGCGACGAAATGTCGTGTCGCGCTTCTTTTTCAAGACGAATGGTCATCTGCGTGCGCGTGCGTACCGGGGGAGGGGAGGGGGAGGGGGAGAGAAGCGTCGTTTGTGCAAAGGATATTCTACGATAAGAAAGTATACCTTACCGCACATTGACGACTTTACAGTTACGTTGGAACGCTGTTAAATGTTGGAACAAGCGACACGCTTGGATACCCGAAACATCGCGAATTTTATTCGCATTTTCGTATATGTTGTTCGACACGATTTCGTTTATATAATATATACGATAGCGATGTATTAAACTTGAAACCGCTAGTTATATAATTATCATTTAGAAATTCGCGAGTTTACCTATCTACATAAACGTTTCAGTTTTGACGTACATCTCACTCGACCCAACATCGCACGTGAGAACTCATTTTTTATAATATAAACATCGGTTGTTTTTCTCGTTTCTCGAGCTTTAACCTCCACACTTTGCTTTTATTATAGTTTCAGCTGTGTTTTTTCGGGCGAAACGGATTGATGGGAAGGCGCGTTCAGAGGTTCATCGGTATATTAGAAGGCGGGCATAGAATCTGTTTAATAATCGGTGGAATTTATTGGCTGGGCGTCTTGCTCCGTTTCTCTCTCTCTCTCTCTCTCTCTCTCTCTCTCTCTCTCTTTTCTCTCCACTCCCGCTAGCTGCACCGTTGATTTCCAGCTACGCACTCGTAGAAGGTTATTTTAAGAATCTTTCATTAAGAATTTAATATAGCACGATTTTCGCGGGCCCGGTCGCGGAAGTATCTATAGGTATCTATCGATTATAATGAGTCCTCTTTGTAACACGAACCGAGGAGAAAAGGTCCAGATGGGAGAGTACAAATAAGGCCCGATATATAAACCCGCGAGATAAAATAAAAATGTAGATGGACAATAAAACGTCTATCGCAATTCGATCTCTAAGCCCCCGCCTTTGCGATTTCAAGAATCGCCTTGCGATCAACCGCGCCGCGCTTGTCCCGGAGGTCTTGATCTCACCGCAGTCGATCTCGCTCGGCCTGGCGCACCGTCAAGGTGTTTGCCATTAAAGATAATCGCGGCGGGTTACCTTCTGGGAAGGAGTCGATCGGCGACGAGCGGCTCGAGCTCCGCAGCGGTATTCCAGTAATTGATACCATCGATACGATCGTTACGAGTTATCCTACGCGTCAGGATATCTGCGAATTGTTGCGTTTAATTTACGACAAGGACACGGAGCAATATAGGAAGTCATGTGGAATTCACGCTACATGCGGAAACTCGTCGTTCGACAAACGGTACTCGGATAATTCTCGAGTATCGCGTATCGTACCTTTAATAGCGTTATATTTTTCGCGGCATCCAACTGATTTCGAAAATAGTTTACGAAATATACGGCAAGTCGCAACAAGGATGCGTAAAGCTAAAACGGGAATTTAGTATCGTTGAAGAAAAGAAACTCGGCGAGTGTGGCGTAAAGAGATGTGCGCTGTTTACAATTAGTAAGCAACTGAACGAAAAGATCAGAGTTCAAATCCACGGACGTCGCTGCTTTTTTCGGAATCTCCCGAAGGGAAGCGGCAACCACCGAAAGTATCCTGCCGTACTATACCCCTTCAGGGGTGGTACAGCCCTCCAGATGGGAGGTTTCCTTCGGCAAGGTTAGCAGCCCACCGAAGATGAAGTAAAACCAAATGCTCGAGGTACCAGAAGGAACTGAATAAAACAGGCCTTTAAGCCTAATGCACAAAGAAGAGGAGGAGGAGGAAGAAGAAGAAAAAAAAACAGTGATGATTCACGGAGTAAGATGATAAACCGTTGCGTCGAAATCTGAACGCACGGTATCCGTACTGATTTCATTTGCCGCCCCCAAGGACTCCGGTGATGTCGCAGGTATTAATAAACAGATCCCTGGTCCCGCTTCTCCAGCAGACTACGCGCCGTTTCTCTTTCTCGCTTCTTCACCGTCTCACCTACGCACGGGGGCCGCCCCACTTCCGGCGGATGTACCCTGATAAATGGGAATCTCTCGCCGCGCGCGCAACCGGCCGGCCGTATATACACCTACGACGACTGCGGCGAATGAGAAACGATCCCGGCGTCTTCCAGGCATGAAGCACGAGGACGAAGACAGAGGCGAGCGGAAGGAGCGGAGTATTAAAACAGAACTGAGAATAGTCGCGCCGTTTAAAAGCCCCTGGAAGCGTCGAGCGCTAACGATTCTGCTCCGCCGGCTCTACCTCGTTGCGATCTCTCGACGATGATCTCGGAGATGAGAATTCTGTTGCAACGTTCGTCGCCGGGGTCACATCTCGTTAACACAACGAGCGCGAACCGCGCCTCGATTCACGCGCACGCGTCCACTCGTACGCGGGAACGCATGACAGTGCGGGATAAGAAAAGAGAAACGGAGGAGGGTCTCCTCTTCACTCGCGCCCCGATTCCGGAACGATAAGTCCTCTCTCTTCCAAGGGGGGAAGGGACGAGACGTGGAATCAGAACCTACATAAGAGAGGGAGTTGCCGGGGAGCAAGGGGAGGAAAAAAGAGCGGGGCCCCCGAGAGAAGAGCCACGCTCTTCGCGAGCGCCATTCTCGGCGGGTAGCTACGGTTGGAACATTTGTTTAGTTGGCTGCAATTAAGCCACTTGGCGGCAATTGTTTGTCGCTCCGCACAGAATTCCGCTCCCACCGTGCAGCCGCCCGACTCCACGAGAGATGCGTGTAGTACACGGTTACGCGCGCGTGTACACGAGAGGAGACGACGAGGCCACCGCGGGCGGGAGCTGCGTTGTGTTGTACCAACTCGCCACCAACACAGCAATTCCAGACGATAAAGGCGAGCGAGTTGCCGGGGTTAGGGGTCAACCGGGACCAGTAGCCGGTGTCCGACCAATCAACGTCAACGGCAACCGGCACGGCGGCCGGACACCGCCGCGAGATCGTTCAAGACGATTGTCTTTCCGACAAGTGAAGATGCTGAATTACCCGTCGAAGCCGCGACTAATGGCAGATTCTTAAACCAGGAAAGTGGCAAGTTCTTTCGAGATAGTCAAAATGTTAGAACAGCGAATTTTTCTCAGGTTCCGAGACTGTTTTTCCTCGGCGACATTTCTCAAGTAATCCAATTTTCACAAGAATTTGTACCGTTTCTGGCGTTACTCAATCAGGGATACATGCGTATCGGTAACTTTAAACATTAATTTTTATTACGCACTGAATACTAAAGTATAATACAATATTACATAAAATTGTACTGCAATGCGTGTAGAAGTGAGCGATAATTTTGTTTTCAATGGAAACTGTTGATAATGATATAAGATCTTTTTTTTTTTTAACGTAGAATCTCTCTCAGCTCGCAATAAGAAAATGTAATTCGTTACGAAACGTCTTTCGTAAGACAGTTTCAGAAACGTGAAATAACTCGTGATAAATCAAGGAATGCTTAAAGCAATTAAACAACGCAATGGGAATAAAGAAAAGGTCAAACTCGCCGGGGACCCGGAACACGACGACGGCCGCACCGACCGCGACGTAAAAGGAGGACCGAATTGGGCCCGTTAGGATGATTGCTCGCGGAGAACGCTCGCTCGAGTGGTCGATTTAGTTGCCTCCTCTGGGTAGCTCTTTGGATAATGGGGAAATGATTGTGGCCTACCGGTGATCTCTCCGCTATGTGTTTTAACCGGGGCAAAACACCTACCGGTCGTCGCGATTCGACCGCCTGTCGCCGATCCTTCTTCTTCTTCTCCTCTCCCCCCCCCCCCTCTCTCCTGTGACCGATTCGGTATACTGGGCGACTCTCAATTTCGACTCATTTGCCTACCAAATCTGGCGTCGTATAAATATACGTAGGCTCCTGCGGTGAACGGGGTCTCAAGGCCGCCGGCAATTACCAACGCTACGCCCTCGTTTGGTGCGCTTTTATTTTCCTCCCCGGTGTACTTTTACCGTTTAATCCGCTCCACCGTCTCGTCATCCCAGGATTCTTACAATCGAATCCTCTCGGATTCGTTATCGCGAAACGTCATCGCTGATCCGCGATTATTGATCCAAAGTGGATCACGCGGGCGATCGAAAGACACTCTCTAATTTTATTCCGGGCAGCAAAATCGAATCATCACAGTTGACGCGTTCGCAAGAAACGTCAAGCCTCGATACTTCTCGAGGTTGACGAATCCCGTCGCGAAGCAGGACGATTGTCCTTGCAACGTCTCGGAGAAATCGCGAGATCCGCGCGAGTCGCGTTCGCGTTTGTCGGAAGATCGCATCGAGATACGTGTCGAGGAAAAGACAGATTCCTCGCTTGGTTTTTCGCCGTCCAAGGATACGCGCGAACGCGCGGTTACATTAGAGTAGATTCGAGGAGAAACATTCGCCGATAAATAAGTCGGCTGAGAAGAGAGAAGACGAGAGGATCGCATGACGTCACCCGGCGTACGTTTTCAAAGTGGCGAAGTCCAGGTTGCGCCAGGGGGAGGCCGGCGGAGAGCCGATCGTTGGAGGAGCTCTTCTGATCTGGAAAGCAAATGCGGAGTAGGAGGAGGGAGACGTCGGTAGGAGGATGACGGGGTCACCGTCAGTGGGATAACCTCACACGTGTGCGCTCCCAAAAAAAGAAGAAGAAATAAAAAAACGATGACGACGACGGCGGCGGCGGACGAATCCAGTGGCGTCGACAGGAAAGACGTGCACTTTGCCAAGTCTTCGTCGCGCTTCGCCGTCCAAAGACGACGTGAAAGTGCGGACGTGAATCGATGAGAGGCGGACGAATTATTTATTCTCTGTGATCTGGTATAGAAATAACTCCTGCTTGGAAAAAATTTGAGCCGCAGTCTTCTTTCAATTCAAACCACCCGCGTGAACAAGAAAAAGAAATGACGAAAATTGTTTCATAATTTAATCTATTGTACTTTCGTTACCTGATTTTTCTTCTAACATTAAATACCAGTGTCAAAGCTGTTATTTCTCTCCTCCAGTCTACCTGGAGTAATTTCAGTTACGTATTAGCGAAAGTGAAAATTCCTTGGCAGATGAGTCAAAGGGGGGAGGGCGGGGGCGGTTAGGCATCGCACAAGCTTCTGCCACGCGATAACTTGAGAATTTGGAAAGTTAAGATTAAAATGCAGTGCGATTGGGAGTAGCGTCGTCGGAGCCACAGGCGACTACGGTATCCGGCGTGGCCGGTTGGCTACCTTACTTGACCCCTGCGCAACGAGGGACAATTGGGTGTAACAGTCTCCCATTCGTCTGTCCGTCCGCCCGTCCCTCCCATACGTGTCGCCCCATACGTGTCCGTGTTTCTCTGAATCCTCGGCCGTGTAACACATCTATTACTCCCGAGGCGTGTGTGTCGTCGGATTGTACATGCTCGCATACGTGTGTGTCACTGCCTTCCACCGAGGGGAAAAGTCCAATGACGACGACGACGGCGACGAAGACCGCGACGACGTAGATCCCCGTCGCGTACGTTAACGAAGAACGTCGGAGCCTCGAGCTCTAAGCGTGAAAACTACAGCTCGTTTAATATTCCAGTCATTATCCGCTAACTGGTTTTCTATGATCGATTACCTGGAAAGACGATTGATTCAAAAAGGAATATTTAAGAAAATTAGCAGAATGATTAATAGGTCGGCGAGACAAATGCGAGCTCGTTTTGTAAAATTCATCTGGGCTCTACGATAGAGAGCTGTTAGGTTCAATGAGGGCGCCGCGTAAACTTTCATTCACGTGGCATGTTTCCGATATCCGAGAGATCTTCGCGGAACTTGCTCCCACGCAAGGCCAACAGCTGCAATATTAAAAATGTCTACAATACGGCGCCTCTCGTGATCTGCGCTATCGTGACACGCGGAAACGTGGAAATCCAGCTTACGGATGTTCCTTCGCGATACAAGAAACATGCTGATTTCGCCGTCAAGAATCATAATTATAAGCCCGCGGACGGTCTTTCGTCAAGGACGATCGTTTCTCCGCAACGGAACGCGCCGGGAAGAGGACACTCGTACGGAACGCGAGTGCGTTAAACATCGCGAAATTCATAACGGATCGAGCATGTGTCCCGTTGACGCTGCATTCGGTATCACCTGACATTCGAACCAAAGCCGAAGAGGAACGCGTTGGTCGCGTACACGCGTGGTCCAAGCATTCCCCTCGTCGCGGAACGAGAGACGAGCGGCGCGGGGCGGAGGGCGCGAGGAATGGGTGGGAAAAGAAGAGGATAGAGCGGCGCCCAGTTTCGAGCACGCGCCCTGCTCTATTTGGTTCTCCCGTATAGCCTACCGCTTCGATTCGTTCTCTCCAGTCGCGTTTCGCCCCGCGAGCAGAGAGCGTGTACTCTTCTCTTCTTGCACTCTGCTTGTTGCCGTCGTCGTTGTCGTCGTCGTCGTCTTCGTCGTCGTAGTCGTCGTCGTTTTTCTTTCTTTTCATTAACATGCATGAGAAAAAACGCAAGAAAAACCGCGCTCGTTGCCGCTCCTCTATCACGTTTGTGGTATCACCGATTCGAGGGAATTGCGAATCGAACTCTTCCGCGAGATTTCCATATTCGCCGAACTTTGCTAACGATCAATAGATCGCGCCAAATTTTGCTGGTACAATTTTTATCTTTCGAAACGCGGAGAGAAACCCGAATGAAAGATTCACTCGCGAGTCTCGTGTTATGGCTAAACGAATACAATTATTTATATGTGTATTTATAAAGAAGATTCTTTTGAAAATAATGAGGGGTAAAGGTAGAATAGATTGAAAATAATAATGTCGAATGGAGAATTTCACGAAAACACGTTTCTCGAGTTGGACGTTTGTACAAGGGCATAGGCGGGGTGTACATTCTCCTAGCTTCCAACGTCGGCCTTAGCAATGCAATTTGTTCCCCCGCACCAGTCATCTCTTTCCACAGCACTTAATTTCCCACCCGACAAAGGTCCGATAATTAATCCGGGCAATATCCCTCCCCTTTTTCCCGCATACGTGCTATAGGTCCGTGAACTAATCCAAGCAGTTGTCTCATCTGGATATCACGCCTGCCTATTAATACGCAAAGATCATTAGCTCCGCGATCGCTTCCGGGTAGCATGACTTCGCAACGGTAAAGCGAAAGGTTCGAGAGCCGCCCGGTGCATCGTGCGATCGCCCACAATTATCGACGATCCGCTGAAAACGTATACGTCCCACGTGCTCTAAGCAACCAGCCAGTGTTTCAATAACGCCCCAGCCGACCTCGTCGCCGTCCCCTGTCTCTTCCTCTGCCCGCCTCGTGCACCTCCGTCGCGCGTTGAAACGGACGCTCTATCTAGAGGCTGAGCGCGCGCGCAGATACATCTGTATTCTTATGTATATATGTATGGTCTGTGTACGTGGTTACGCGGGGGCCTGGCCCCTCCAGGTCTCGGGCTGTACTCACATGTGAGATCCGACGATCCAGCGAGCCAGGCCTGCTGGCCTGCCAAGGGAATATTATACTT
This sequence comes from Vollenhovia emeryi, assembly GCF_000949405.1. Lineage (NCBI taxonomy): Eukaryota > Metazoa > Arthropoda > Insecta > Hymenoptera > Formicidae > Vollenhovia > Vollenhovia emeryi. Next base: position 269,399 of record NW_011967158.1, on the reverse strand, counting down.
GGCGATGACGCGTACACGAGGAGGCTATCTCGCCTCGACGAGAGGCTCGGGTAGGTAGGGAAGGAGGGAATGGTGGGACAGCAGGGGGGGAGGCTAGGGTGCGCCGCAAGGATGAGGCAGAAGGTGGAGAATATACGGGCGGAGAGCGAGAGAGTAAGGGGGAATACAGGCGCCGAAGGTTTAATCAGAGGGGGCTATCGACATCAATCTTTCCTCTCGCGCGCTTTCCAGCGAACGTCGGGGTCGTGAATTGGTGGTGATCTTGCCGAGGATCTTGCGCGTGCAATCTGTGTCTTTGTGCGGAAGGACTTTGCGCAACAATACGCTTTGGTAATGCTGCACGAAGATGAGAATAGGTGTTAATGCGCGCGGTAGTTTTTATAGAAGGAAAGAGTCAAATCAAATGATTGTGACATTTATGGAACGAGGCGATGAAAGGTCTGCTACTAATGATGAAATAAGAGCTCTCAATTATCGTCGATGAAGAGGTAGTTCGAAAGGTGTTCCCAAGATAGTCGACGATCTAAGTATAGATGAAGCGCGTCATATGGATTATGGGATTAATCTTTCTCTATAGGGAAAATTGATAATTCTACGAAAAATGCTGACATCCTTTCCAAGAATATTCCATCTGTTTCAGAACAACGTACAGTCCGAAACGGGATCTGTAGAGTTAAATTCGATTTCTGCTATACGAGATCGAACGATCGAATAAAACGGAATGAGTTTTTGATTAAAACGCGAGAAATTTGTCGGATCACCAAGCTTTTTCTAGATCTGTATTGACATTGATTATAAATCATTAAATTACTAAAACTATTGAATTATCAGTAACTTTCCTCACATACGATTAAATGACAAACTCTTTGAATACAACGGTACAATTGGATGTGAATATAAACTACAATGTTCGCGATAGTTTATTTGAGCAATCTCTATTTTAATCTGAAAATAATCGCGAATAAAATATTCAACTTTCTGTAAAAGAGATTCCTGTAAAAAGAAACTGTTTTGTGTTTGTAATCTCTGGAAGTTATAGCGTTTAGAGGAAAAAGTTGCAACATTTATCTAATATTTTCTAAGTTTTTCGGCAAAGTGTACACAATGTCTGCTTTCTTATAACATAAATGTCCGAAGTAAAGATAGCCAGTACAAATCGAACACTATTGTCAGTATGGACAGAGGCATTTTCCAACCGTGACACATACGCTCCAGTAACATTTCTCAACGGAAGGTGACTGTCCTTGAGCTGGTTGTCCGAATGACAAGAGAGGGCGAGACGAGGCGGAGGCGGTGGTGAAAGACATCTTGAAGAGGGGTCTCGAAACAGGGAGTCGAATCGAGCGCGAGTCTCTCTCGTCCTCCTGCTAATATCGTTTCGCGCGACCTTGTTAAAAAAAAAGACTCGGCATTCTCACACGTGTGTTCTCAGCGCGATGTTACGAGTGTGATATCGAATCTAAATAGTCACGAACACCGCTTTATGCTCTATAATTCACATCGGCATAACTTCTAATCACCTGTCGTGCTCTTGCACTACTAGAGCTGCCGGCCTACCGTTCTACGCTGCGCTAATTAGATTGAATGGCGCTCGCATTAGCGCGGCGCTTGTTATTGACCGACATTAATCCGCGAGATTGAGCTATCCATGACACTTTTCACTCGACCGAACACTACGGAACGCGGTCTATATGGCCGAAAGGGGGAGGAGGGGGCTCAATCGCCTCTCACCGTCCAATCCATAAACCGAGAGAGCTACCTCCGTTTTGTACTTCGCTAATTGCCCTTGAGGGGGATCGGTTTCCCAGAGACCAATAAAGAGTCCGTCTCTTTCCTCTGCCCCCCCCCATGCCCCCACCTGGTCGTTCTCTCTTTCCCTTTCCCCTATACCCTTTTTCTCTTTCTTTATTTCTCTCTCTCTCTCTCTGCCTCTCCCTCTCACATTCTCTCACTACTCAGTTACTCGCTCGCTCATTCACTCACTCTCTTGCTCTCTTTCTTTCGCCGGTCACAGACCAAACGGGACGGCCAGAATGAGTATAACCAGCGAAGAAAAGGAGAGAGAAAGAGAGGGAGGCAAGCAGCTAGAGTGCCGTTTTATTTTGGCATGCTGCGAGGAGAGGAGGATCCTTTTTATTTCTCCCGCAGCACTGGCGGCTACGCTCTTGGTTCGCTGTAAGGTATTCTATGATGGTTCGTCGGTTCCAACGGCGCCCCTGCTAAATGGAATACGACCGGAGGCTGGTTGAAAAGAGATAAAGAGCGCCGCTGTGGTAGAGCAGGAGAGAGAGAGAGAGAGAGAGAGAGAGAGAGAGAGAGAGAGAGAGAGAAACAAAAAGAAGAAAACGAAGACGCAGAAGAAGAACACGAAGAAGAGAGGTGGGAGAGACCCCGTGTATATAACTCTTCCCCTTTCAGTCTCTTGCCGTCCCCTTCTAGTTCGGCTACACTTCCTCCTCCCTCCAGGGCCACTCTTGCCCCCATTTCCCCTGGCATTGGGGATTTTTTTGAGGGCTCGCCCAAGAGAGCACGGAACCCGAGAGAGGCGGCTCGTAGTCGCCAGGCTGCCAAGCGTGAGCAGACCGACCACTCTCGGACCGAACCCACACCTACGGCTCGAGGTCGATACACGCTTCTCCGCTTCGCTTTACTTATTCGCTCTGTAAGGGAGGACACGGTATCCAACCGAGCGACCGTAATGAGACACGCGCGAGCGCGAGCAATGGAGCGAAAATCAAATCTGGCTTCACTGAACAGTAAATAAATGAATCAATTAATACCGATGAGTCGGACAACTGAAAAAAGATTGTAGAAACGGGAGACATCTTATTTTGCATGTCGTTTAATATAATGAGAGCTTTTTAACTTTCCGTTAGGTATGCAACTTCACGATTCAGGCTTGCAAGAAAAAATTGAGATAGAAGTAATACCGATAAACCGTGTCGGACTAACAAATTTTCCGATAATTCATAAAAAAAAGAACAGCTTCCTCAGAAATATAATTCTATTTTCCAAACTCGAAGATTATGTATCCATGAGTCCCCCAGTTTCACGATATCTGCTTGTATGATGCAATAAGATGAGTCGTTCGTCGAGCACAGTTCACGGCTCATGGAAGAACCGTTTAAGGGTGTGCATGCGAGAAGCGAGACATCGTGCCACGCGGAGTTTTCCGATTGCTCCGGCTTTCCGTATGCTCGAGTCCAACGCTGGGCACATCTGTACGAGCATACAGCCCACGTTGGCTTTTGTACAAGAGCAAAACAGAAGAAGAGAAGAGCACGAGGAGTGAGAGAAGCCAAGAAAGTGGCGTCGAGAGGGTGGGGTGGCGGTCGTTGAGCGGGTGGGTCGCGGACGCGAGACGTGGCCGAGGGGGGGAGGGGAGGAGGGTGTACATTGGAAGAAGCAGTAGTGGTTAGACGGTAGTGGGAGAGGAGCGAGACTCTCGGATTGAGAAAGGGAGAAGGTACCAGCGAAGAAGAGTTCTGCGAGGGGAGGATAGAGGGGGAGGGACAGAGCGGAGTCGGAGAGACGGTAGAAGTGGGAGTCAAGAACCCTACAAGGAATTAAGAGCTTATTCGTAACAGGCACCGTGATGAAGATCCTATACTTCCAGAGAGAGAGAGAGAGAGAGAGAGAGAGAGAGAGAGAGAGAGAGAGAGAGAGAGAAAGAGAGAGAGAGAGAGTGTGTGTGTGTGAGATAGAACGGCGGAAGGCGAGAGAGGTAGAAGAGAAGGAAGGACGAAACTACCTCGGCTCTCCCACACCGAGGATCTTTGGAATACCAATCAAGCGGCTAATGCGTTTGGCCATGCGGGCGTCCAATTGCTCTCAACGAGCCGACCCGCGTCGAACTTTCGATCTTACCGATATACCGGACAAACTTCCTGCAAGTACATCGCGATGCCCGATACTCGTTAGAAATCAGGTGCCGGAATCTTAAAGCCCTATAGTTAGATACAAGAAGATTTAGCACGATCCGCAATCGATGTTATCTATTCAAAAGTGACATACGTTTTCAAAAGGTCGCCTGAGTAATATTACTCATTGAGAGCTTAATTTCCGTCTCCAGTCCAACGTGAACCTGACATGTCGTTCAAAACTAATTTACTTACGCGCACCGTTTGAGAATTGATTGTTGCTCGAAAGAAACGTGAAAATGAATTATAGCTTTGGAATATTTTCCCTTCCATGCGTCGCGACACGAGGCATCTCGGATCTCGGCGTCGATTCGCAACGACGAATCGGCGAGGCGAACGAATCGTTCCAAAGCGGCGAATGCGCTAAATAGAAAACGCGGCGGGGCGCTATGTCAGCGCTCGTTACAGCGCCTCCACGTGAAGAGGCTCTTTTCGCCGCCGAGCTGAGAGATAACTGTCGCATAAACGGCGGGATCACGAGGCTGTTCGAAAGAAATGATCGGTGTCGCGGAAGCATAACAGGTTGCGAGTTACGACGGAGGCTTAAACTTTTACTGGTTCAGAAGCGTCAGCGTCTGGGATCGTTTTTGCTCCACCATGCGTCCTCTCTTCTCCCTTTCGACCACGTCAGTCCGTCCGCCCCGCTTTTCCGCGGCGTTACCCATCTTCATGTTCCGTCGCCATCCTTCCAAATCGAATGCGCTTTACATCTCGCGTTTTTATGTTCGCTTCGCACTTTCGCATTTCGAATGCCGGTTTTTTCCTCGCTCTAGAACGCCGGCGAGAATTGAGCAAAACGAAACGAGGCGAAACTCTGTCCCGCACTACCCCGCGTCTGAGAACGGATTCGGATAGAGCGGTGGATAATATCAGCAGTCTACGAGGATCGCGACAGTGGGTGGGGGAAGCGCCTTAAAACGGCGCGGCGGTGAGATTTTATAGGAGTTTATCTTCCGGTGATGGGAATGAAGCCGTTCAAAACCGCTGGCGGTTATCGTGGCGAGGAGACGAAGACGAGACGTGCGCATGTGCGCATTCTGGTTCACAAAAAGAGGGAACGATACACGAGGAAGGGCTGGGGGACACATCGAACGCGCGAAAGAAAGCACTCGATCAAAGCTGAACGTGCGAATTAGCTTCGCGAAACTTTGCGAAAATGTGCAGAGAACGCAGCTTCTTCAAGATGGGTGGTGTTAACCATTCATGTAGATTGCCCTCGTGTGAATTGAGCAAGGTAAAAGCACAACCGGAACTCTTTTGTCAAGAAAATATCCAATACATTCAATAATTTTAATTAATAGGTATGTGTTATTTCCTCCACATTTTTTATTCACATATTATACATATAGAAAGAGGGGGAGGAAGGGAACAACAAGCTTCAATTTTAAATGACTGGAGGAAATCTTATAAGTCGCCAGAAGTAATTAACAACTTCAGAATATTACTTAACCATGTCTGGCAAATTTTAATGTTAAAAACTAAGACCAGTTCTTTTGATTTACCATACGGAATTATTGACACAATCATCGCTTGAAAAGCCAAAAACCGTGGTCGAAACGTCGCGAGTCTTAACATAAAAATTTGCCAGACATGGTCAAGTAATATTCTGAAGTCTTCAATTTTAAATTGGTAATTTCTGTCGAATTGGAATTGAGAATCGAAATAAGTGAGTGTAAAATTCTGCAAAGAGTGTCTAATATCCTTACACTCGTGGTAGTGTCGTCACGTCGATCCGCGAGCTTTTTATATATGTTAAAAGAAATGGAAGATCTCGTCGAGGCGGATGTTTTCGACATCGACATATATTTATTACGTCGCGTATTCCTATCTCGATAGCCAGAACACCTGCGTGGAATTAGCGCGCGGGGCTAAGTTATTAACGAGACTAAATATCCAGTAAGAATGTACGAGACGAAAGTTTCCCCGTCGGAGTTCCTTGGCGCGTCTCCGCTCTTCGGCTTTAAGTCATTGACGAGATTCGAGCGATCCGTAATGAAAGCGGAACTCCGTAACGAAGTCCTACACATTCCTGGTTTAACGAACCATCTCCGAGCGTGCACGCGGGCGCACGCGCGGGAGAGTATTCAAGGTCGTCGTTACGGGGTGCTCGGTTTCCTGCGTACCCAGAAACTTTTAACGCGGCGTCGCTCGATCGTAGAGAGGGAGAGGGTGGGTGGGAAGGTGGAAGGGAGGGGGGGGGGGAGAGAAAGAGTGAGCTTTCGAATTATTGTGGTAGCTCGCGCGACAGAAACGCGTGATGCCGAGACGACATAAATCGACGGTGAACAAAACGCATGAAAATGATAAAACCGCAGAAATGACAACGCGTATAGCGTCCACCCACGCGTTGCAGTACGCTCCCGGTCGGATACGATTTCTACCTACGAGTAATATGAATTATACTGAAATTATCAACAGCCACCCTCGCACAGCGAAATAAATCTTGTAGATTGTCCTCTTTAGAATTTACAAGACAGGGATATGTAAACTTTTCCAGTTAATCATTTTAAATAGCAGAAAATGTACAATGGACACGAAGTATTGTGAAGTGGACGTCTCAATGAAAAAAAAATTTTTTTAATTCGAGACCTGGCTTTATTCGTCGTGCAAATGCGTATCCTGAAATTTGTCCGCGCGATTTGCGAGAATACACTACGGGCGTGCGTATTTTCAGCTATTGCGAGAAACGAACGATCCCATTGACAAATTTGAGACGCGAGTTATCGAGAAATGCGATCGTGATCAAACGAGAGCCCCGTAATTATCTCGATAGCGCGCGTGTCCCGTCCCTCGCTCTCGCCGCGCCTATTAATTCCCCGCGTGTAAAAATGGAACCCGGTGGCTCCGGACCCCCTCAGCGAAGAAACCCACCGATGCGTGACCCGCATCCGGTACCCGAGGTGTGCCGGAAAGAAATCGCGGTGGCGGAGGCGGCGGCGGCGGCGCGGACGAACGCGTCGCCGTTTATATTTAAACCGCCGCGGACTCGTCGGAGTCGCCGTGTCGACTGACGCACCACGTAAGACGCGCACACGCTCTCGCACGGAACAGCCAGATAACCCACGTGACCTTTTTCCGCTCCTGCGTCTCATCGCCGCTGTTACGCTGATGCGTCGGCGTGCAGCACGCGGCCGTCCCCGCTCGCGCCGCGCCCCGCCGCGTCGCACCGCGTCGTCAGCGAGAGTATCACGCGGACAAAAGGTAGGGGTGAAAGAGACGATTGACACGGGCCGGCAAGGAGGGAAGCAGAGGGGGTGGTGTTGGTGATCCGCGCCGGGTCAGACAGAGAAAAAGAGACGCGGCGGGCAGGGATGGCGCGGCGCCGCGCCGCGCTAGCGATGGCTTTCGAGTGCACGCGTACGGATAAGACTTGAACACGGTTCAGATAATTCGTTGAAAAGCCGTCGATATCGCGCCTTCCAAAGTGGCTCGGCGCTGACTCGAGTAACGAAGAGAGCGAGCTGCGCAAAAGGGAACGAAGGGAGTTTGAAGAATCCTCGATCTCGGATAACAAACACGCGCGCGTCAAGAAATCGCTTTGATATTTAGGCGGCGACTGCGGAAATGGCCGCATAAGGTAGTCCCCGATAAAAGCACCGCATTAATCCAGTTTTGTTATCGTATTACCTAGGCTCTTTTATTATTGCCTTGTTGCAACAGCGACTAACGACGAACCGGTTTCGAATTGGGAGCTCGCTTCCCGAAGAAGCTGTAATGACTGGACGTAAAAGCAATTGCTTCCTAGAAACTGCAGGAATTGATAGAAAATTAGAGAATAGCTGTCGAATCGCGCGCGTCGTTTTTTCAAAATTGTCTCGATATTTTTTCAAGCTCTGCGCGACGAGGAATGTGTGCGAATGGTCTTTAAAGCTCACAATTCTGAAAAGAAAGCTATAGTAAATGTGCACAAGAATAATTATCTGTCTAAAGATCCGGGGAGAGAATTGACAGAGTGAGTTGAGCCGAGTGTTTGAGTTAACCAACTAGTTTATAAGTTAGAGCAAAAGTCTGCGAGTCTGTAAGTTTAAATCATATCAGTGCGTTAAAATTGCCGCGAGTCCCGCAAGCATTTCCAACGACTCGAGATGGCAAACAAGCGTTCGAATGGATACGCGATATCGACGCCATCGCTAGCCGCGATACGTACGATAAATCTACAAAGTGCGAGGGGCGAGGAAACGAGGGAATGACGCGCGGGCGGGAGGTGAAGACCGGAGCGAGGGGAATCGACGTACGTGGAAGCCGAAACTCAATGAACCGCTATCGATTAGCTGCTCATTTCGCGTCGCGTTCGTGCGATGGACTCGTTAAACGATTCGGCCTTTCCTCCCCAGCCCTTCCCGCCAGTCTCCTCCTCCTCCTCCTCCTCCTGCATCAACACCAACACATCGCCGACACTCGTACCTCGTCCCGCGTTGCTCTTTTTTTTTTCATTGCACGCCACCGCGCCGTCCCGCGGGGGTAGTAAAGCGAATCAGCGGGGTAGTAGGTCACTCGGGATTTTTGAAACGAAAGACGAGTCACGAGGATGCGTGCTCGCTCGGGTGTTTCACGGAATGGAAGAAGGAGGTGAAGGCAGATCGAACGGGGGATTTTATAGAGTTCTCGTCGCTTCCATTCCTCGCCAGTAGCCGACCGATCTTGTCGACGCACTCGGGAGAATATCAATGAGACCTTCCCTAGATTAAGTTGGATCTTGCCAAATGGGGAATATGTCGAAAAAAGAGCTCGGTAACATCCAGGGAAAATACGCTTCTTAGTTTATTAGATCGGTACATGCTCAGGGAGAAATATCTTTCTCAGTGTGCAACTATAATTTTCGAAAAAAAATTGAGAGCTCTCGGAGATTTGCTCTTTGGACCTGGTGCAAAATTTCGACAGAGCACGGCCGTAGAAATACAGAGGCGCTGGTAACGTTACTTGGAGTAAAGGCACTTCTGAAAGTGCAGAAAGGAAAATATTTATTTGCGTGCATTCCGAAGTTGGAGCAGGTAGACGATAGCCCCGCGACGTGCTTCTCCACTCCCGTGCGACACATGTAACAAAAGCAAGACCTTGATCCGGGTCTTCCGTTTACAATAATACTTCTCAGCGGGGACAAGTTCGAGATCGCATCGCGGGGCGCGCGCCCACGGAGACCGTCCGGCGGAACAGGAAATTTACGTAAATCGCGACTCGATTTAACGAGCGATCGTGTTCGATTTGGCGCGCGTCCAATCGCCGCTGGCGGCGCTTGGAGAACGCGACGCGGAGGAGCCGCGAGCCAGCGGCGCGCATGGAGAAGGTAGCGGAAGGAGGGACGGGGAGAACGAGGAGGTGGAGAAGGAACAGCGGGTGCGTGTCGAAAGGTGCGTTGTACTCAAACAAAGTAAGATATAATTAGACCGCTCGCGCGCACACGCCGCTCCCGCAGGAGAGCCCACGTGTGAAAGTCGCGCCTGGTGCACCTCGGTCATCGCTAAAAAGATCTCCCGCGCCGATTTGCGTGTGCGCGTGCGAGAGACCGGCAAAATAATTGACTTTTTAGGGGAGGCGTCCCTCCCTGCGCCACGTCGCGTCGCCTCGCGTCGCGTCTCTCCTGAAAACGTCCCCGAAATAGAACGCCCGTGGTCTTCCGACAAAGCGAGAGAGCGGGTTGTCCTCCGCGGGTGATTTTCTCGTCGCTGATTTTTGTTCCTCAAAGAGAACAGCGTACCAGATTTGTGTAATGTGTTCTTCGTACGTGTTGCCGAGGATGTGACGGCAAACGCTCGTCTGTCGACTGACGTTTATTGTTGTAATTCTTTGCGGCAGAATTCAGCGACTTTATTAGAGGTATATGTTTAACGCTTACATTTGGTTAACGGAAAAACGCGCTCGAAAATAATTTAGACCCGAAGAAATTGCCTTAATCTATCTTCGATTTATTAAATCGATATTCCCTAAAAAATACACAGATATCAATTTTATGTATTCAGAATGTGTTTTGCGCGTTTCGCGATTAATGATGTAGGTTTCAATTTTATATCAGCGGTAGTTTTTTCCCCAATAATTGATAGAAACAAATCAGACGCGCCGTTTTTTTTTTTACGCGCGAAAATAAATATGCCAATATCTTGTTACGTGAACGTTCCAACAGCTGTGTGTGCTGGCACCGATACGGTCTTCCTTGAAATGGCTAGACGCAAAAAGCATGGTATAACTGGCGAACGCGGAAAAAGATTCCGAGCGGAGACCGTCGCAGACGCGCGGCGCCTCGGCTGTATTCTGCAACCCCCGTAAATAATGGAGGCGATTAAGCGTAATATAGGGTACACAGGCTATGCGCCGTAATATGGTACCGAAAGGGTACGATGCTTCTGGTATCGCGTCCCCAACCCCTGTCATGAAAATAGCCCTTAGCGCCGAGAGGCGACGCGTGTGCCAACCTTTGCGGGCATACAGCAAGAATATCGCAATATCGCAAGAAGTCATAGTGGCTGGGAGCTGTGTGTAAAATTGCACCCAACGAATACCGCCTTCGAGCGAATGGCGGGCGCTGATGGATCGCTCCTGGCTTTGTTAGATTCCCCGTACAGTCTTTCGTACGTGCACAATTGCGCGCGCTGAACCCTGACTTCGGTCCTGGCAAATCACTCCCTTGTTCGTTTACAGCGAATATCTAATCTCCGAAACTGCGAAAATTAATGGCGAGCATGTATAGGGCAGTGGCCAATACATGTTCGCCACCAAATATCGCCCAACGCCGTTTTAGCGAAACTAATATTGATATCTGTTAACTGTGGGCAGAATTGTGTGTAAAGTAGGATGATTAGTTTATTTTATGAACAACGCCGGTATTTTTAATATAGTTGTAACGATAATGACACTTTTGTAAAATGACGTCGGCTGATCTAGTGACAGGGGCTTACGGGAAATAGCGTAGTTGCATTATTGCTTGTTTCTTTTTCAAATCCAAGAATACCGCGTTAGAGAGCATGAATCAGAGAATCGAATGATAGTATTACAATGAAACGTCAAAGCACAATGCCAGTTAAGTATTAACAATTAATTTAATATTAAGCTCACAAGTAGGGCATATTAGGAACGCGTTTTAAAAAATGGCACTTTACATTTCGTTACAAAATTTGCCAAAAAAAAGCTGGGCAAACGCTTACAACATTTTCCAGTTGGTGACAAATAAAGTGATGTCTGTCCGTCATTTTAAAAGCTCTATTAGCACTTTTTCCGACCATTTTTGTGGCCACAGGGATAAAAACTCGTTAGGCGATATTTGGTACTACCTTACTTCCGCCGACAAAATCGTATTGTTGGAGAGGAACCTTCTTACGACATCCGAGTGGAATTCGTCTTCTTATCGATAATTTCCAATGTGTATACACGTTACTGTGCGCTCGCAGTAGCGATCTCGCAGCGGAATTAGGTCTAAATCGGAGCTAAATGCGTCGAGCACACTCGAGCGTAGAGATAGGAAGCGCCTTGGTTTTTGTTCGCGCTTCGAGGAGACCGGCATCCGACCTCATTTCCACAGCGTTCAGACCGCTCTCGGTCGCTTCCGTTTTCGGATCATCGGTTTCGCCGAGATTCGCTTTGTTGCCGCTTTGTCGCTCGAATGAGAGCCGCTGCCGTGTCGGGACTCATTGTGCCGAGGTCTTGGCAACTTTAGGAGAGTGGGCGTCGCTGGCGATGGAGCGTCTGTCTCGGTAGTCCGCGGATTTCGTACGGTCATCGTCCGTGTACATGTGCATAGAGCATGCGTGTGCGCCCGCGTCTTACGCCGCACGTTGCGCGGACCCGTCACGTAGATACCTTAACGCGCATCTCGCACTTGGAACTTCCTCTCCCCTCCTCCCAACCCCCGGTCTCGATTATACATGCGTGCGATAGCGTGAATTCCCGGTGCGGAGTAATGTGCAATACGCGTTTGATTGTCTGTCAGAGAGCCCGACGTGTACGTGTCCGCGGCGGCGTTCGCGTGTGTGTCCTACACGCGCGCCCGTCAACGTGTGGGATGCACACACGAACGTACACATGCACGCGTACAAGGCTAACCTTATGTTTTATGCTACATGACGTACGGTTTGGCTTCGGGCCTCGTGCTACGTATCGATCTCCTCGCGTAGAATACCGAGCCCGTAGTCGCTGAAGCTCGGGGGGGGGAAAAAAAAAATTTCCTACGAGCCATTTCGGAAATCGGCAGCGAGAGAGGCACTCACGGGATTACGACCGAGTGGGACGCGCGCCGAAACTCATCTCGCGCCGTGATCTACGATTGACGCCGCGAAATATTTCGTAAGCTCGTAATTTCGCCGGTCGACGAGAGATTTGAGTGCGCGACGAGTGGTGGTATCATCATCCGCTAATCGAACGCAGACGGGTTTACGTAAGGGGACTCGCGTGAAGGAACTGGACGCGGTCGGCAAGTTGATTTTTGTGGTCAGGTAATTTTACGCGCGCGCGGCGTTGCTCCCCCCTGCGTACATGAAAAGCCGCGCCGAGGGGGATTGCGTAGCGACTACGTTGCGAATGCGTTGTAATCGTAGACGTGTTAACCGTAGGCTGCTTACGAGACAGTGGGAACATTCTCCTGAGAGAAAAGGACAGTAGGAATTTATTTGGGTGGCCTGTTTTCCTCTGACTTTCGTGACCCACGCCCGCCGGAGGAAAATAGACGCCCAAATGGATTCAGGCTGACCTTTTCCCTCGGACGCTCCAGCTTAGGGCTCCACTGCCTCATAAGAAGTCTATGATTAATACCTGCAGAGAATTTTCTCTTAAAATTTATCCTGAAACTAGGTAATCGTGGGACAACACGGCATTTCGAAGAACTTTATGAGAGTTTTTTTTAAATTTCACCATACATTTTACTAGTGGTTATACTTAGACCCGGTTTTGCATTTTCTGGTTAACATTTCACCAGGGAATGAAAACCCGGGCCTTAGTGTATATTTTACTGGTAAAACGTATGGTAAAATTTCAGGAAACTCTCACAAAGTTCCTCAAAATACCATTTTGTGCCACAATTACACGATTTCCAGGGTAAATTTTAAGAGAAAATTTTCTCCGCGTACGTCTATGCTTGTAACTGCATCCCTGCCGATGGCTTTTAATGCGTCGACTTCTTTTCGCGTATTATATTCTTACTTATTTAATAGCGACCGGCGATGCGAGATCATATTCAAAGCATCCCCGATGATTCAGCTCTCTCTCCGACGCTGCGCGAAAAACGTGCGTTTTGAAATTTCCCGCACCTGTCGCTCTTCTCTAATATTAAATTATCCGCGGATAAAAATATCGGCGTTTGAAAAAAAAAATACTTTCACTTTTCCCCCGCTCGTAAATCACGCTCGACTTGTGTGTTTCATTCTCCAGCTTCACGTACCTGGCTCGAAAAACGCTCAACGAAACGCGCGCGCGATGCTAACGTTTGTACTTGAAAATTCCCAATCGTCTAACAACCGGGACATAAACGTTGAACGATAATGTTCCACCATGTTGATCATACTTACACTTCTAACGTACGTACGAATGTAATGATTTTATCATGTCGCGACAGTGACTGACCAATACTTGCAAGATTTGTTCGCGATATTTCGTAAAATTTGTTACGGACTATCTGAAGTTAATCGTGAATTTTCGTACCTGATTGATCGATTATTTAAATGGTGAATTTATTAAAGAACTCGCACAAAAAAGACCGCCATATTTTGTAACAATTAAACTAATTAATTCAATTCATCAAGGCTTTAATTAAATTACTCAAGTCAAACTTAATAAGTTAACATTTTATATTAAAAATATCGAAACGAAAATCATCCTATAATAGTTGAATATATTGTATATTTTTTTTAATACCAGCTGTGGTTGAAACAAAAACGACTGATTTAAAATATGATTAAAGTTATTTGAGGTTGGGGAATCGGCTAATAGTTAATGGCACGGTTACCGCAGACCTTAGTTAAAGTCCCGTGACAGACGTAACGACTAGCAGAACGCAAGGCGGAAGTCCAACGGAAATCGAGATGACTAGCGGATGTTCCAAATTGTGGATGAAGTAGTGCTATTTCCTCTATAAATCACTAACAGGTATAGTCGAGCGAAACACGCACAATCGGGGATTAACGATCACGCGAGTCATTGGGCCCTTTGGCTGTCAGCTCGGTTTCCTCTGTACCGTGTATCATCTCGTCGCAGTTATAATTAAACGAACGTTTAGAAATTAATTGAACTATTTATCCCTCTACTTGACCAGAGAGAATTCGCGAATCAATCATGCTGAATCCAATCGGATTACGTTTCTAGCGCATCGAGACGTTAGATGTTCGCCAGTCACTCGTGTGCGCGTTGTTTCATATTTATTTCATTTGGAAAACGGTAAAGTGAAAAGTGATAGATTTCAATTCGGTCAGTGTCTCCCGCTCTCGCAACGACGCGTCTCGAATGCGACACATGCGTCAACGTCCGATGTCTACTCGTAGTGGTCGCCGGCCCGCCCGGCGGCGTGCGCGTGGTACATAATCGAAATGCAAAGCTGCACGGGTGCGTCTCTAGATCGATGATATTAGGCGTGATAAGTTATCTCCGGTTCGCCCAGTAATAACGGCACCGCGGGAACGTGATTGATGCGCGCGCGCTAGTAAGACACCGAAGATCGCAGTCCGCACGGCGTAATTAATCGCCGCTGCCAGATTAAAACCCGCGGCTACGGGGACGTCGATGACTTCGTTGAAACGCGGGGAGGTGCGGAAAGGTAGGGGCGTAGCTGTGGAACAGTTAGGACCTTCGGGCACCGTTTGATTGTGACTTTATCATCGCGATACAATCGGCGGTCGCATTTCGCTACGGATGACTGTAGATTCGAATCAAAATCGCTGAAAGAAAGGGGCGATGGTTTTTCGAGACTACTCGGAACAATCGCGAGGAGTAAATCGACTCCAAATTTTATCGGATTATTACGAGCGGATGATTACAGCGATTGATCATGAAGCGGGGAGCGAGTTGCGGAGGGAGGGGCAGCGAATTATTATGCTACTCCTTCCTAGATAATTGAGTACCTGTTCGGTACTCCGTGCGAGACTTACGTGGATAGGTAGTAAAATTCAGCATAAAAATCCCCTTTCAAATCACGCCCTATGACCGTGCGCGCCGATATTACGGGGCATTACCATAACTACCGCTGCATTATGGCAATTTTCAATTTTGCCGCGCTCTCGATCGACCCTCCTAAATGACTTCACTGCTACTATACTGTACGACGAAAGAAAAATTCGACGGACGCAAACACGAGGAGATTCGACGAGGAGGAAGAGATAATCCGTGTCCCAATCGGGAAGAGAAATGATTAAACATTAGCTTATTATACGTCGACATATACGAATCATTTTCCTCTCTCGGCAGTGGATGAAGTGATCAGATTACTCGTTACCTTTATCTAGGACCACAATGTGGCAACTGCGTGGTTTCGACTTTGCTCGTCGGAATTCGTCCTTACCTGGAAAAGAAAAGAATACGCGCGGATTAAATTGCGAAATTGATCAATGGCGGTGCGCAATTCTTTTCGACGTGCAATTTTGCGCGGACCTTTCAAGCAAGGCGCAACAAGAAGTTTATGCGGAGATCGATACGTTTTTATGATCGATTAGATCGATTAGGTGCAGTGAAAGAGTAGAACCGACTGCGGCGATTGGACACGGTGGTTTTATCGTGAGATCGAACTCGCATGGTTACACCTAAGTGACTCTAGTAACGGCGCGAGATCGACAGGATTCTTTCGCGGGAGTAACGGAAGAGAAGGGCGGTCTCTGAAGAGTCTCTCTCGTTGGGTGTCCCCTTGGGGATGAAATTGTACAGTTACATCTTCCTCCGTACCTCTCTTTTTCATCCGAATTTATGTGGAATTTCAAATTCGCAAAACATTTTGTTGAAATTTACAACGACAAATTTGTTACAAAAAAACAATAGAGAGTCGATATAAAATGTTTTAAATTCTTCTCTTTAATTTAAAAACACAATCCACGCGAAATATACATGTATTCTCTTTTATTTTTTAAGTATCATCGTTTAAAATCTAAAACTCGATATTAACACCCGATTGTGACTTCCGATTTCGATGCACGCGCACCGTTTTTGCCATTTACATCGCCCTTTATTTTTCCACCTTTTAATTAGCGTCATACACACACTGGGCGCGATATCAAGCCGAGCAAGAGCGTACTACGCGGCACTCTTGTTTTTTTCTCATTCTTCCTACCCGTCATCCCGCTTCTCGTCTCGTTTCCTCAAAGGACCAACCCATCCGCCGGCTTCCACTCCGACCTTATTTCCATGGTCGCCGTCGCGTCGCATCGTCTCGCGAGCTTCCTGCGAGAGAAGAGACCGACTTCCAGGAACGTTACCTCTGACATTCGCGAAACGAAATGCACGATGCGTCGCCGGGAAAGAGCCACCACCGCATCGAGCGTTGGGGCCGCATCGTAAACTGGCTCTCGATGAGATTGCACCGCTGGTACTGCGCTATTGCGAGAATTCGCGGAGCGAAAAGTTCGCGCGCGCGCTCGAGGGACAGAGAGAAAGAGAATCAACTATTATCCGACGGGCGCGTTCCGGTGCATCTCGAAAATCATTTTCGAAAATCATTTTTGCAAACGGCACATTTCCATGCAGCCGGGCGCGGGCGCGGGCTTTTGTTACCATGGTCTGCAACAAACAATATTAATTCTCCCGGTACAAAGGGTGATATTTTACGTTCTCTATTAATAAGCTCGCGTTGGATTTCAATAATTTAGCCTCGGTATGGCCAAATCCTATATTATACGTGTCGCCTGCATAAAGCGATTTTTTTTTACAAGAAAGATCACGCGACAAAACAAATAAATAATAACTAAATTTATTAACAGCGTATTTCTAAGAAGGTCATGTGATATGAGGTTGGTATATCCGACTTCGTAACGTGAGTAAAAGTTCTCGAATATCTGTGAATATTTAAAATTGCAGAACTATAATTACGAAAGTGCATCTTTATATATAGCAGGACCATTGATTTGCGGACTATAAATGTCGGATCTCCAAAAGGGCTAATCGTTCTTGCGTCGTTATTAGTGCCAATATCCGTGTAGTAAATCTGTAATAATGTATTTTCCGTCCGGCTTCAATTTCATTTAATTAACACATTTTTCCAAATTTTATAGAAATTGTCAGATGGAACAGATGAAAGTTTTCAGTGGGTCGCGCTACTACCGGTTGAATTAAATTGTGTCCGTCACGAATTCCATTCGCGCCATTTACTTAGGATTATCGACGGGCAATTTGGTGACCCAGTAGCTTCAGTTTTTGATCATTAAGAACGACCGAGGGACTCGATAATGTGCGCAACCCTTTCTATAACCCTCAGTTACTGCGCTAAATTACAGACACACACACATACCCTCTTTCTCCCATTCTCTCTCTCTCTCTCTCTCTCTCTGCGAATTACTCGCAATGAATAACCATTACTTAAGTGCAAACAATGCCAGCGACCCAACCCAACGCGCACGCAACTGAGCGCGCAGTTTACACACGCGCATGCAAACACGGATGAAGCACAGGGAGGGAAAACGAATTCACTCGAGGAGGCACACCCGTCGAAACGACCTCGTACCCTGACGGTGCGCACGCAATCATTTTTTTCGATGCATTAAGATTTATTTTTAGATATACGTAGGGTCCCAGAATTCTAGCCTGATTCAATGACGTACCTTTGTGCGCGAACTTGACGTCTGTCTGACTTTTCGTGGCAAGAGATATTATTTATCCGTTGCAATTGTTGTATTTAATATAAACTCCTGGTCAAATGGCAAAGTAAAATTCTGACAAAAATCAAGCTGCGAATTGGACGAACTAACCTTTCGATGTATCCGCCGAAGCACGCGCGTATGTATCCTTTAATAACGTGAAAACCCTCGTAGGTGTCGGTTACACATCTAGATCAGGCGAGTGCTACTAAGAATTCAATTAACGGTAATTATACAGTGACCCACCCCTCGTTACTTTTCCTGGCGCTCTTTTCTCCAACCCTCCGCGAGCTCCCCCCGCCCACCGTCAGACACGGTCACAGCTGCAGGTGCATTCGCATGTGCAAAAGAAGGGAAGCAAGAGAGTCTCTGCCAGAAAGTTCGCGCGAACTCCCATTTGGGGTGGTTGAAACCGACTAGGCTCCCCGCGCTCCTTTCGCCCCTCTCTCTTTCCATCTCTTTCTTTCACCCCTCCAGCATTCTCCCTAGTTTCTTTCAGACCACCTCGAAAACGGGGGGGGGGTTTGCATTTAATACCCGGCGGAGGGTCTTTAAGAATCGGACGTGGCGCTTGTGGGTGTACACCGACTGGGGCTAATTGTGTGTTCGGAGTTTTGGGGTTACGACGAGGTTGAAACGGCGCTTCTATACCTGAGCCTACCCAAATCCGACGTTAACCCTCGTCTGTAGATGTTTCGAAATCCTCTTTGCACGGTGCAATGAAAGGACTGCAACGCCGACTTTTCTGGAAACTTGGGCTGCATGTTTAATCTCCTGGCGCCTTTCCAAGAATACACTGTCTTTAAGTAGGCGCCATGCGAGATAAATTTTGACTTTAAATGGGCATTTTCGAAATTGTCCCATCGTCTCCATGTTGCTTAATTAAAATATAAGATCTGATTAAAAGTTTAGTACGTTTCATACAAGATGCAAATTGGACAAATTACGATAAAATTCAACGGGAAATGAAATAAGTTCCAATAAGGTGTTGACTTTAATCATTTGAAGTTTTGAAAGATGTATATCCAAGAAATTACAAGAACGGATATCAGGTACGAGTGTTCACAGGCTATCAATGATTGCATTGATATCTGCAAGAATAATGAATATCAATTCAATGGAGTTTTCATATACGTATACAGCAATCGTTTTGTTTTTTATTGTCAACTATCTTTTTGTAAACAAAATTTAATTACATGTCACCGATTTTGCTAACGCGACAATAATAGTTCATTACAATGATTTTCTAAGTCGAAGTTTGAATTAGAAAAGCAGGAAGCTGTTGCCTTTTTTCTACCGACATTTTTTGTTTTAGTTAAACAATTTTGGCATATGCCCGTCAGTATGCAGTTGAACGTACATATGTCGGATGAACGAGCAGTTATCGCCGGTAAATTTCGACGCGCGCGATATGTAATATCAATTAAAGCGCGCACCCATAACTATACTGTGCGAGGGGGAAGCCCTTGTCGAAATACCGTAGTGAATATTTTCCAATTCTGTGCGCAGTTAGCGGGGGGGAAAAAAATCACGAGAGAGGCGAAAAAACGAGAGAAAGACAGAAAATCAGAAAAAGAGAGGACCAGAGCGCATCCGTTTTTATTGAGTTTGCAAAAAACATATTCGTTTTCCGCGTACTTCCGTGAACACCTTCCGCTTTCCCCCTTTTACTTCCTCCCTCACCCCCCTCTCTCACCCTCTCTCTTTCCCCTCTCTGTCTTTCCATCCTCTCTTCTGTTAGTGACGTTCTATCTGCCGCACCATCCATGAGCAGAGAGAGAGGGAGACAGAGAGAGTTTTATCTTTCCAGTGGGGGAAGATAAAACAATTTGATAAATCGCTCGTGGCGCGAGGGGTTGCGTCGTCCCTTAGCCCCGTGTCATTGTGTATTGTGAGCTATATACACACGCTATCCTCGTTCGGAAACTCGTCGCGGGTTAACCGTTAAAGCCGCGCGGCAACATACCATACCGTAGATAAGTGTTAGGTATCAACTTGTTGCATTAATTACAGCGGGAAGGCTATTAGCCATCGATTCGCGCGAGACCTCGCCTCTCCATGTAGTTACCTCTCTTCCACCATTTCTCGGTACGGTCGCGCGCCCGCGCATTGTACGTACACGCGCGCAAGTACGAATGCAAGTAGACGGTATCAGACACGGGCCGCGGATTCTCCTGGACTCTTCGCATCACTCCACATTGCGGCGCAACGGCACTCAGGTGCGATGCACCGGAAAGTGCATGCGAGGACACGAAATGCATCCGCGATCAACGCCGAACGATACACCGGGGATATCGAGTCCTTCCGACGCAAACGGACCAGACGGTCATCTTCATTGTCCATTCCATTCATGTAAAATGATCTATCAATCGTATTCGGCGTTTATCACTTACGTATGTGCGCGTGAAATAATTTACGAGTATATAAACGCGCGTAAATTGGAGCCGAGAAAGTATAAAAATGTATGAAGATAGCTTGAAATCGCGCTGCTAAATGCGCCACAATTTATCAACCCGTTCAGCTCGACTGCGTCGATTTGCATTGCCGATTCCACTTGCATTTGGTGTGTGCTCAATAAGAAACGCATAAGATACATCTTTGGACCGAAAAGTCCCGCTTGTTTTTACGACGTCGCGTGGCTCGCTTCGGATGCACTCTGAGCAAAAGGAAGGTGTTTGCAGGAGCGGATACGTGAACCGGAAGTGGTCGGTAACGCCGCGTCTGGCTGCCGGCAATTACGCGGACCCACACTGCTATCCCTATCAACTCGACAACGCGCGCGAGTGTAAATTCTCCTGTGTATTTAGGTCCCCAGTCTGGATCGCGCGCGTGTATGCGTGTATCTACCTACCGCGCCAGCACATCGGCCGGATGAAAAGAAAAAATAAGTGCGCCGTTCTCTCCCCCTTTCCCCTCCTCTCCGCCCTCGTCCCGGTGGTCGACGGTCGGCTCACCTTGATAATGCGAGATATCACGCAAATACACGAGTAGACGCGTGCGCGCGTTTCGTGTGTGTTTCGTGCCGTGTGCGAGCGCGGTAGGGGGGAAGTGAGGCCAGTGAGTATCCGTAACTAAACACTCGCCGTCTGCTCCCACACGCGCAGTCAGGCGTAGTGAAATTAATTATCCCGCGCGCGTTGCCGTCTTCACGTTTGACACCGCAGCCTGCAGCGTGTGCCGGCTTCGCGGAGCAGCCGGAGTATCGACGGTACGCGCGCGCCTTTGAAATTGCGGAATTCATGCCGCGCCGCAACGCGTAACAAGTGTGATCCATACTTCGCTCGTCGCGCAAGTGCTGGAGATATTTCCAGCGGAAAAATCATGCGGGCGTATCAAGGTGATACGTGTTCCTGAGGATTTCTATAGGCAGGTATATTCCTAGGACGCGAACCAACTCTCTTCATTTCCCGAATGCCAGCATAGAACGTTGACAGGCCAACGTTTCATTACAAATGAGAAAGGGAACACCCGATGTCCGTAGTATCATTAGCGCGATCAGAGTCGGTTTCCGCGAGTCGGCCTGTGCCGACGTGTGTGCATGTACGGTATCGAGTTACGCGGATAAATTCGAAAAGGTCGATATTTTGAAATGCCATCGCCAGGGGTTGACCGGGGGCTATTTTGAGTGTGCCGTACGTAGTTATATAGAAAGAGCGAAGAGGGAGGGAGGGAGGGAAGAGAGAGAGAGAGATAGATATATGCGCGAGGAGAGAGACAGAGAGTGAGCCCGAACACACCACCCGTCAATAATCCGCTGAATAAACTATCGTCCACCCGCCCACACGAGCCACCCACCCGTCCGCCACACATCTCCACTCAAGCGCCACGTACAGCCGAGGCATATATCACACACACGGGGTTTGCGCGTGCCTGTATACGATCGTGGGTACCGTGCACGCACATACGGTACGGTACGTGCTAATATATGTACCGCAGAGGTCCGTCTGAACGGACATACGGCGAGCCCACGTGTGTGGGGTAATGTGGTGTGGTGCGGTGTGGTGTGGCGTGGTGTGGTGACAGAAGGGAGGAGGCCGTAAACTCGAACAGCGCGAGGTAGTCACGGGGAGATGCGGCGCGATACGACGCGATGGCTACGAGCGGTGGGACTCGGCGTACGCGAGATAAGAAAGCATTCCGTTTCGGTGTAAAAGCGGACAGGGTTTGGTTGAAAGACGCGAGAGCGTTGGTTCTGGTGAATAATTCACAATGATGCGATTTAATTTCGCGCCCTCGGAAGAATCGTTAACGACTGAATCGTTTAGTATCAGAGATACATGAGTTTTGAACAAAATTTGAAGAAACCGTACCGCGCATCTTGCGCGCGTCGAGAGAATACGCTTCTTGCTGAGAATAACGCCCGTTCCAATAAGCTACCACCCTTGTTCGGGCTCGCTCGTCCTTCGCAGCCGCGCTGGCGAGTCACCTATATACGAGAAGCGCGATGTATTATTGACACCGCAACCCCCAATGTAGCCTGCCACCGCCAACCCCTCTATGTGCGCTCCCTTGTTCGGAATCGGACAGGTATATGCGCACACATGCGCACACGAATACGTATATATGCGTCTGGGCGTTAGTACCGGGTGGCAAGTTGCAAACTGCTCGGCCGCCGTTTCTCGCCTCTGTACGGCGCGGCATTTTTGCGCGCACCAACTGTCAGACGAAATGGACAATGTCGTATAAAGTGCGGTCATTATGCGTCGCGGCGTTTAACTCGCCGCGCATCGATTTTCTTATCGGGACGTCTCGCGAGCGGCGAGAAAAAGAAACTTTGTCTCCCGCGTTTAAAAGTCGCTCAAAAACTCGACGTATTTCCCCGCCGTTCCTCATCTTTAGCTCATAAATTAGTCATGTGGCACTTTATCGCGTGACAACGATCGCGACTCGATCACTTTGACTCCGGTTATCGATTACGGGGAGACGCTACTTTACGAGATACCCTTTATTTTACCGCTGACTCAGTGCTGATGTATTTACATATTAAAATGCTAAGTTGCAAATACGTCGATAGCATGTTTCTTGTCAATTACGAAGCTTGAGGTAGGTCTGAAATTCGGGAACCCCTCAAATCCTTTTAGACGGTCTCGCGGCTAATTTGCCGGATCATCTCGGTTACCTCGGATCGTCCGTTGCATCTCGAAGAGGCAGGGAGCCAACCTCCGAGGCTTACTCGCCGTACCTGCGCACATGAATAATGAAAATCCACGAGGCTGGGTATAATTACCAGCGGAGCGTCGCATCCGGTCTCGATTCAGACGATCGTCAATTTTCGGGGTAATCGGCAAATCCGGCCGACTGGGGTTCTGGATATTTTCAGGGACAGATTTAATTACGCCGGAGAATCGCAGACCCGAAGTGAAGAAGAGCGAGGGGCGGGGGGGGGGGGAAAGCAGCGGGAGAAACGCCGAAGGAGAAGAGAATGACGAAGGCGGGAGGGTAAAGAGATGCCAGAGATCCCTGACTTCGTGCCTATCTTTGGATCGGCTCCGCCACCCTTAGCGACCAAGTACGTACCTATGTCGATTAGTCGGAATTAACTTCCGACGCGCGCGCACTCGCACACCCAAGAACCCTTCGCTTGGCCCAGGTCCGGGACCGCGGATTACTCCACGATAAACGAATTCGCTCGCCGTTAATTGACTTCGGGGAGGGTAATCACGAGTGAAACTTTCACATCGCCCGCGATCCGCGGGCGCGCTTGATTGGCAGCGCGCCGGGACGGAACGATGGCAAGAGGATTGGAAGAGGTATGAAATTTATAGGACTGCGTCTGAGGGGGGGAGGCTGATATGTGTGCATTTGAGCTAAGGTCGGATGCATTTTGTTTCTCGCGCGCACGGAATGCTTGAACGATGGCGCGTAAGGACAACTCGCGTTTCGAGTCCAGACTGTCCTCTTGGTGTCCAAGAGAAAAAAGTACCAGTCAGCGATAATTACCGATTAAAAATCGTCGACCGAAGGCACCGATTTTCTCACGGGAGTTACGAATTGGGTGGATTAAGACAATTTTCACAATAAAGCGTTCTATTACGTCAGAATTTTCATATTGCTTATTGATATTGTGAATACTCAAGAAATCTCGTTATATCCTCGTTGGAGAATTTCAGGCGGTATAATCAGTTTCTCAATCGCTGATTGTCTGTAAGCGCGAATCGAATAGATAATGGTACATTTTTAATCTCGCACAATACGAGTAGTCTCCGTCGTATTATCTTGCGAGCATAGTCGAAAGTCATCCTTGATGATGATTCAGACGCCTTTGTCTGCGAGACAATTCTTTCAATGTTCAGATTGTTCTATGATTTTAGTTTAGAGCAGCAACGTTTCTATGCCCGCCGGTAACGCAATGACCATTCAAAACGCCAAAAAAGCTCAAGAATTTAAGCCGCATAGAATATGTCAAATATATATTCTCTTCAGTCAGATTTATTACAGTACACTTTTGTTTCACTATAACTATTTGTCGACTTCGAAAGCACGAAAGGCATTTATAAATGTCAGTTTCAGGTTTCAGGTTACTGAAGGCTTGAAGAAAAACTGGCGGACAGCTTAAAGAAAGGTTCGATTGTCTGAATAATAATAGAAAGATAGCAACGCCATGCGTAAACATAAAACTTTTATGAAAATATTTGGACACGTTTGACCGTTAAAATAAATCCTCAAAGGACGGTCTAAATTAGTCTAAAATATAAAGAAAGTTTCTTACAATAGTTTTTATTGACATTTTCAAGACTCAATCTTTTTCTTTTTGAAGAAACTTTACACTTATATTCTTCTTCTTCCTCGTGTTAGGCTTAAAAGCCCGCTTTATCCAATTCGTTCTGTACTAATTCTGTACAAGAACGAACTGGTACTTTGAGCATTTACTTCATCTTCGGTGGGCTGCTAATCTTGCCGAAGGAAACCTTCAATCTGGAGGGCTGTACCCTTAAAAGGATATGTGTGGCAGAATAATCTCGGTGGTTACCACTTTCCTTCGGAAAATTCCGAAAAAAATCAGTGGTATCCGTGGATTTAAACTCGGATCTTTTCGTTCATTTGTTTACTAAGCAGCGCACATTTCTCTGCGCCGCACTCGCCACTACGCATACATTAATTTATCGAAATTCAATTTTAGTTTGTCGAAATTATTTTCCTACTATTTAAATTTTTGCAAACTTATAAGAAGCTACAAATCCAAAACGCAATCTTTATAATTATCGTTTTGTTTCAAGGATCAAATTATGTAATAGAAATCAAACAAAACTTTGCGGTCTGTGGAGAATGTCAAAATAATTGTTTTCGCACGAATACTTGATTAAATTTTATTAAATTATCTAAAGTATGATTCTCTCTCTCTCTCTCTCTCTCTCTCTCTCTCTCTCTCTCTCTCTCTCTAATCTTTCAAAGCATACGTGATCGATGAAGATGAAAATTATAGATGCGATAGATTAAACATACGAAGTATAAAATAAATTTCAAATAAGCAAGGAAAAGAAGCGCGGTGTCGCGCATGGAAAATTGAGGTATTCTTAAGAAAATTCATCTCCTAACATTTTCCGTCAAATTTCTCCGGCCACGCGGCAGATTTATTTCAGACGTGTGAATTATCACGGGATCGCGAATAATTCACGGCGCCGCAGAGTGAAAAGACCAGACACGCGTTTCGTCGCGGCAAATCGTGTTAGATGGATCGATACCGCGGCCAAAAGCAGACCGGATAGAGATCGTAAAACGGTGCGTTATTAAGCGCGCGCGCGCGCGCGCGCGAGACTGCGATACCGGATTCGAATCGCCCCGACCCGCACAGAAGTCGTTTGCGGGTTAAGCGAAATCGCGAAAGTACGTAATCGCACGCATAACGGAGGTAGTGTTCGCCGGTCGTCCGTACACGATACGCACACGCGTGCGTGTACGCACGCACCGACACTCGTTTCGCCGGGAGAGCACCGCAACGATAAAAAGCACACGAGCGCATCCACGGCTTCTTCTCCTTTTTTTTTATCGCCCCCTCTTCCTCGGGCTATCATTCGCCCGCTCTTTCTCTCTCTCTCTCTCTCTCTCTCTCTCTTCCTCTTCGTCCGTCTCTCTCCGACGATTGTGTGCGAAGAGCGGCGTGTATGTACGCGCGCGCGTGCACTCCTCGGTACAGTACGGTCCGTGTGCACGTGACGATTACAAAAAGAATACAGAATACGTTGCATGTGGACGACGACGTCGCGGACGATGCGGTGTACCTTGACACGGATGGCTCCCTGAATCACCCGGCGGCTAGCAACAAACATCACCTCGCGCTATCAACACACGCCTACCGCCTAACACAGCGCGTGCATACGTGCGTGCGTACATGCGTGAGCGCTCGCTCGCGCCCGTGCCCGTGTAAAGCGGTTGACGAACGGCCAGGCCAGCGACGTCGATAAGCCCATCATCAGGCTGCCCGGCCTGCCGACGACTTGGTAGGAAATTCCATTTCCTCCGATTCGTGTCGCGGTACGTGATTCCCGGTTGGTTGGTTGGTCGGTCGGTCGGTCGGTCGGTTGGCGAGCGAGCGAGCAAGAGGACAATCCGGAGACATTGCCTCGCTGATTGCGCGCCTCTTTCTGCGATTTTAACGCGGTACACGGCACCTAATCAAGTCCCCACACGTATACGAATATAATTTCGAGGACGGAGTTCCATGGATTTCGAACAGATATTTTTCTTGGCGAAAATTCGACAGTCGGCTATTGTATTGCGCTCGATTTTACGTCACTTATCTCAATAGCGCGTTTTTCGTTTTCTTTTTTAGCGAAAACGTAAATTGCATTTTAGTGTGATGAATAGAATCGGACGAAACCGAAATAATTGGCGAGAATAAATGAGACTTGCGAAGAGCGTGAATATATAAGGAGACAGATCACAGAATCACAAAGATAGCGCGCGATGAATTAGATATTGCGGCTTGTATCAATGAATTAAAATGAAGGACGGAGGTGCCGGTTTCGAAAAAAGATTAATGAATTTTTTTATTCATGACTCTGGCGAGGCGTTGACACTCTAAAGAATAATAGTTAAATATGCGCCCTACTTTAACCGTAGTTCATCTCGATAATTGCAATACGCGACGAAAGTCCCGGCACCTCCAGTCTATAATACAGCGAATCGCCCCGCAGTCCTTTTGGGCTTGTTCGCAGGGAGTAATAAAACCCGCTGGTTTAAAAGGAATGAGAGTTTGGCAAAACCAACCATCGGGCGTGTAAATTCGCCGTAATTTTATCGACCGCGTGGCCATAAATATTTTCTGTTGCACCGTTCTCTTTCTCTCGCTACGCCACGCCGTTTCGGGGTCGGTAATATCGGACTGTTCTCTTGGCTCCGCGAAGGAAAAGATAAAAATAACCGTACAAAGAAAGCACGCTTGCACAGCGGGCGCTAGGGTAGGTATATGGCGATCTCGAGACGTGAGCAGAGAGAAATCTCTCCGTGACCATGGGAGAGGAAGGACGTAGGGCGTGGTTCCGAGCCGAGTGCATTACCGTGGAATGCACTTTTGAAACATACCGGGTACCATTTTCGGGATAAAGTCTCCCGCGCCGGTGAAAAGGGCGAGGGTGAGCCCGTCGCTTCGGGTACGAATGGCGCCCTTTCATGGTTTAGGAGAGCTGCCGTCGAACAAATAAGCATTCAACGAAATGTATTCTCTCTCATTTCATTTTGCCGTGCGTAATTGTAGCACGAAATGAAGCGTTCCGTGCGAGACTGCGCGGAGATGACGAACGGGGACTGCAGGGAACGCCGGAAGATGATCCCAAATCGGTCCGAACGTATTTTACATTTTGACGCTTGGATTCGACTCCTTCACTTTGTAGACGTCTCCGCTGCCCCTCCGCAAGAACGTCAGGTCTCATAACTAAAGGAAAGGTTTTGGGGAAACGTGCACGAAACGTGTTGCGGCGCTTTCGAAGGGCCCCAGGTCAGATATATTTGGAACGCGCTCTATACCGCCGGCCTTAAAACGGGGTAGACCCACCGTGGGGAAGCTAGAAACGGGGTGAGAGAAGAGCCAGTCCGTCTGCCTTCCTCCTTTTTCTTTCCTTGTACTCGCGCCGTCTCGCCCCACCTCCCCGCCTCTCTTCCTCTCTTTGTCTCTCGTAACATTTTTCTCTCTTTCTTTTTTTTCCACTCTTCCATTTCCTTTCCAGCTCGGTATACTGAGCCGGCACACCGGCGCACCCTTATTGTCGGTTCCAGGCACCAGGCATACCTGATCTTATGGGAAATCCATACTAGCCCTTCACTTCGGTGAGAATACGAGGGTTCGTCCCGTACCCTTGGACGAACCTTCCTCTCCCCTCCCTTCTCTCTCTCTCTCTCTCTCTCTCTCGCGCCGACTCTACTCTGCCTGAGTCTGCCCGAGTTCGCAGTGAGACTGCACGATCGTGCTGGGACAACCATAACGAGGACATATTCTCGATGCAAAAAGCACGGCGCCATTCTGCCTTTCGCGTTGCGCCGCTGCGATTAAGCAAGAGGCAATAATTCGGATTTCTATATCTTCCGCTCTCTTTCCTCAAGGGCGCAGTTATTTCACAGGAACGGCCAAAGCGTCACCTCGCTTCTAATATACAAAGGAGTCGACAGGGCGATACGTTGAGAAACGAATTTATTCCACTTCAATATAAACTATCGATATTTGTTGTCAATTGTGATCGATTACCTCTGTCAGCGACGTTTGTAGTTCTAATTATGTTGCAGGCGGAGAAATAATTCTGTTAATCAAGATTAATGTTCGGTGCAATCGATTATTTAGATATAAAAAGTAATCTGCGAGATAGGCGGACCTCTGGTAAACATATTGCCGCGGCCTTTTACTTAATCGCCTCGACGCACGTTTCAATTAATTGCAAAAAAAGTAGGGATGTCAGGTATACATCCAGCTGCAGTACGCAAAATCCCGAACGACCTTCGTAATTGGTAATTACCCCCGCTGATTTTGATGACGATTTATTATAACGCTACGTTTAATTGCGATATAATTGTGCGTTATATGAAAACACAATTTGTATTCCGTAGTGTCATTATTCGCCGATGACGTTGTGCATTGGCAATATTAATTTCACCGAAACATCATCAAACTCGATGTCCTTCCTCAGTAAAAATGTTAAGGTATCCTTTAAAAAAAGGAACAACAACAGTTGGAGACAGCGTACAGGTGTACAGTAACAATTGTCCGATGTGAGACATTTTTGGCTGAGATTTTTAACGCAGAAATAAATCATCTTTGTCGCGAGAAAGAAATCGACTCCAAATGAAATCATTGAGACAGTAACTGATGGCGAAAGAGAAAAAGATACATATGTGTTCCACAAATAGAACGGTCGGCGTATCAAGTATAAACATTGATCGTCCGAGGGTCTTTTTCGATCGACAAGATTACCGTTATACATACGAAAGCACCTTACGTGCTTACGTCGAGCCTTCGGGCCTTTACTTGACCCGCCACATCCCATTATTTAGTCTCTTAACGAGAGGAATCGCACGCCTCATTAGCACTCGCTCCCGAGATGCCACGTGACTTCCCCCGCGAATGAGCGAATTCAGAGGTGATCGTCCACCTGACTCGCGTACATATCACGTAGTGTCGTACGACGTACATTTATTCTCGCAGACTTGCGAAGGAGAATTTAATTTGTGAGAATAGGCGGAAACTCATTTTACGAAGCTGCGAAAATTCCTAATTTCGGATATCGCCCGAAAGGCTAACAATCGCAATTGCGTTCGCTCTCCCCTTTTTTATTTGCGCGAGGGACAACAAAAGTGTTTATTTATTGCCGGTCTGTAGAGACGCGTAAATATATTATCGGTTATTTCGACGGCCAATTTTTCAGCTGTTTCCGCTAAAAAAAAAAAAGGCATATTGATTAACATTCAAACGTCACGTATGACGAGCGCAGCGCCGATACGACGACACGACACATGAATAATGACGATTGGGTGATCTCTGATTTCGCCCGATAAATATACATCGCCGGTCCAAGAAGCGTTTAATTGAATAGCCACTATTCGACGCGAATTATAAACATGATTATTGCGGTGGCTCGTGTGGCGTTTCATGCAGTTTCGCGGCAGCGAACATGGAAATGGTCGAGCTAGATTAGCGCGCGAGGGACGAAGGATGCACTTATACTGATTAAAAAAAAGAAAAAGGCAAAAATACTTGTCGCCGGAATGCTTTTAACGAATTAATGCCCCTCCCCCACCCCCCACCCCCCCGTCCCACCCGGCACTTTTGCGATACAATATTTACTTTTGCTCGGTAAGTCGTGTTTGCTCGCGTGCGAGTGTGTGCGGGCGGTCCTACGCTGCTTAAATCATTTGTCGCAATTTAATAAAATGAAAAATAAATACAAGCAACGCGAGCTTTAATTGCGGCGTTAATTATCCGCGCTTACGGAAGCTCCTTCGCTGGCTTAGGGAGCGTAAGCCGCGAGGTTATTACGAATTTACCGAAGATTATTCGCGGAAAGTGTTGGGCTGTTAATCAACACCGTTCGACACACGTTTCTGAAGGCATGAAAATCCACGATTTATATGCTAGATATCGGTTTTCCCTTTCGCATTCGTGCTAAAATAGCACGTAATTTCCTATTGCATCAATACATTTTGCGTATCTTATCTTGATATCGGTGGTAATTTGCGCGATTATTGTAGAATCAATCTTTTTTCACGTTTAAATAAAACAATACTGGCGCGGGTTAAATCTGTCAGGTAGTGCGACTTCGGAGGGAACGGAATTTGATCATTGTGCGACGTGGCGATAAGATTGTCCACGTTGTCCCCGACGAAACGGAAACATGTGCCACGACGGAAAGAAGAACGGCCTGCGTGCCGGCCTAAGAAAAATAGGAGCCGAAAAAAAAGGAGGAAAAAGGGAGAGAGCGCGGCGACTCCGGAGTAGAGAAACGGGAGGAAGAGATGTCGCTGGCGGAAAAATATAACCTGTTGGACCACGAAAGAGCGAGAGGCACGTAGGTACGCGACGGGGAGAACGAGAGAGGAGTTGGCGAGAAGGAGAGAGGGAGAGAAAGAGAGAGAGCAGAGCCGTGAGACAGACGGAGATCTCGCTAGAGCGAGACGGCCGTGATGAAAGAGGAAGGGGAAAGACGAAGACAGGCGAACAGGACGAAACGGATGGGACGGAGGGAACGAGAGGGGAAAAGAGAAAGAGATAAGAGAGGAAGGACGCGCGTGCAGGCGTCCCGAACCTGCCTCAACTTCGACTCGGCTTTCGCAGTTCGATTCCTGATCCGATCGATCTAGCTCGTCGTGTGGTAGCGCAGTTACTATTTACACTTTGCTTTCGTTTCCCGGCATAATACCGTTGGTGTATACTATTTTCCCGCACGCTCCCCGGCTCTTCGCTCAGCTCCGTCCTCTCGTAATCTACCGTCGAGGCTTAACGAAAGGCGCTCCAAGCAACGAGAGAAGGGCGACCTTTCTCTTTCAAAAATTCGAAGGATTCGTCACGCATCTTTCCGTATTGTACTTCCGCCGGTGTGGAACGCACAATCGTAACAGTGGCTCTCCGTTTCCTCTCTGCGCATTAAGATATTTCACGTTTCACGCTAACTTTGATCTAGAAACATTAGCGTAATATGAAGAATGCAACCTGTTGGATCTGTTTGGCACTTAATAATACGAGACTCCTCGAAGGTTGGGACTTTCAGGGAAATGAACTTGTGTAACGCAAGTATGTCTTGCCCGACGTTTCACTTTTAATGAATTCGCTCATTGATTAAAAAATTATCGCTATCGCGCGTATTCCGGCTGCACAGGGGGATAACTTCCTTTATTCGTTGAACACGAAAGTGGCATTTGGCGTAAATATGAGGTGAAAATTGGACAGCACACATTTAACATAAATACGCGATGAAAATGGAAACAGAGGCATGAGTAGCGACGTGAAAGGGAATATAATTCGGACGATGTCATCGGGAGCAATTTACACTGCGCCGAACACGCCGATCGATAAATTAACAAGACATATTCGATACGCGCTCGCATTTTTATCGGACTCGCTTCTCGCGGTACCGCGTTTCGACGGCTGTTATATTATCACTCTGAAAATCGCATAGACGGATATTCGAAAAATTGTTAAGAGACGCACTACCGTTGTAATTCGTTTCAGCGACGAACGCTCGGGTCCCTTTTTGCACCGATTTTACCTTTATCGGCCGATAAACGCGCAGTTTTTAATCACGCTCGCGATATGAACGAAGATTAACGGCGAGGAAGGATGGCACGCGTGTACCGGATTTTTTAACACTTCGATACTTTCGTATTATTGCCCGCTTTACTTGCCACCTTTTTTTTCAAATTTAATTTAATTGCGGATTTTCCCTCTTGCGCGCATATTAAACTTACAGCGGTAAACCGCATATTTACGAGAGGTAGCGCACTGCATAAAATTGATATTAAAAATTGTATCGACTCCTTTCTCGATCTTACCGCTGGGTCCGTTAATGCACATCGCGTTATGCGAAATGTGATATTTTACGCGATACATTTTAAAGCTGAAAATTATCCGCGTGAACCATCGATACCAGTGTTTCTTTTCACTTCGCGTACGCTTGTGTGGATTTGTACTGGCAGGAGAAAGAAACGTCGGCGTAAATCGTATGCGTTTTCGGTAAGGTGAAGATCGAATGGCGCGTACAGCTGTTAATCAAAGACAACTGCGCGAATGGGCGAGCACGTGCGCGAGTCGAGAATGCCTCTGCGCGCGAATGCGCCATCCGGGGATTATCTTTCACATAGATACGTCGGTCTAATCTAGCGCGGTTACTGTAAGAGAGAGAGAGAAAGAGAGAGAGAAAAAAAACGTCGCGAGATAAGTGCGATCCGAGCAGCAAGTTCGTCATTGACGAGCGAATTGCGCGATTCGCGCCGGACGTGTGTGTCATCGAGGTTCACGGATGATCATCCGTCGATACTCGCGATGATTCCGAAGAAGTGGAAATTATTTACTTATGATACACTAGCGCGAACTTAAAGAGTCGATCGCTGACCTCTTCGTCGCGCGTGTGTCAAACGTGTGACGACGTTATCGACGCGCACATAATCACGATTACACTTTATTTCGGATAATAATAAGAGCGAATAAATAACAGCCAAGTATCAGATTGTAAATTAGATTATAAATTTCAAGAATTCAGTGCTCGCGGTCTAACAATTCTCATGCCGCGCCGTGTTCACTTGTTCTCTATTGATATTATGTAACGTAATAAATGCCAGCGCGCCTCTAATTAACAGGTAACAGATTCCTTGGCGCAAATCTGCGGGAAAGGTCTCCGAGCTTATATTTTCAACGGTTATAATCGTAATTGGATTAAATGCGGAACGCGAGCGAACAGACAGCTCCGGGGGCGCCGTTGGACATTAAGAATCGCATCGAACTGTCATTTTACGAACGGAAAAATGGTTTTTCCTCTGCCGCCGAGTATGCCCGGGCTTGCAACTCGTTGTGCAAGTATAATTAAACGAGCGGGCCGGCGTGACGGTCCAGAAGAAGTCGACCTACGTCGCGACACATTGCGTGTAATTTGGCGCGCGTAATACCGTGCTCCGCGCGCGAGGCACGAGCGGGGCACGGGAACAATTTTTCGAACTAGAGAACGCACTTGGCTGCACACCTCGACGTGTCGTCGGCACCGCCGCTGCGCTGGATTTGCACAACTCTTTCAATTAAAACTTTTTCGCAGTTTATCTTCCCGCGCACCGAAAAAAAAAATTAGGTTCCGCGCGCGCCGTAACGAGTTACGTAACGGAGCGCGCCCGTGCTCCGGCGAGCTTTTCGAGCTTTGGAGCGCTGGAAAAATTCATCGTCACGTTCAGCGGGAGCCCGCCGGATGGGGGGATGGGGGTGGGGGGGGCAGGGGTGGAGGACGAGGGTCGGCACGCCCGTAAAATAAACTGGCGCGTCCAATCTCAAGGTTAACTCGATTCTTCTGCCTATCGAGGAGCCGTTCGCTCTTTTCAACGTGAGGGACCTCAACCCCGAACCCGCCGTCGGTGGTCCAAGGTACCTTCTGTCCGTCCATCCCGGTGACTGTCCCCGAAAATTCGAAAAGAGCGTCCCCGACTATACGTGCCGAGCGTCCGAACTACGGCGTGCCGCGAAACGCGGTATCGGGGAAACAAGTACCGATATATCACGTGGCGATACACAAGCGTGCGTAGTGTACGTGTGTGCGCGTGCGGTGTGCACGAGTGTGCGGACTCACCTTGTGGTGCTGCATGATGGCAGTGGCCTTTCGCTTGGC
>NW_011967158.1:232537-235348 GCF_000949405.1 Vollenhovia emeryi | reverse complement strand
GGGGGATGGGGGTGGGGGGGAGGGTGGAGGACGAGGGTCGGCACGCCCGTAAAATAAACTGGCGCGTCCAATCTCAAGGTTAACTCGATTCTTCTGCCTATCGAGGAGCCGTGTCGCTCTTTTCAACGTACCCGCGAGGGACCTCAGCCCCGAACCCGCCGTCGGTGGTCCAAGGTACCTTCTGTCCGTCCATCCCGGTGACTGTCCCCGAAAATTCGAAAAGAGCGTCCCGACTATACGTGCCGAGCGTCGAAACTACGGCGTGCCGCCTCGCCGTTTGCGGCGAAACGCGATATCGGGGAAACAAGTACCGATATATCACGTGGCGATACACAAGCGTGCGTACTGTACGTGTGTGCGCGTGCGGTATGCACGAGTGTGCGGACTCACCTTGTGGTGCTGCATGATGGCAGTGGCCTTTCGCTTGGCGGACATATTCAGTTCTCCGGGGTGCCCTCTCTGCCCCCCTGCGCGGAGCGGGAAATATCTGCCTCGCCGGTCTCTATCCGACTGTCCGCCTCTGTCCTCCTGTCTCCTCCTGTCTCTCTGTCCTTCGCTCTTCCGTCTGTTTTTCCCTCCTACTGGCGAGCCATAAGCGTCCACCCGAAGGCACAACGGCGATCACGAGGAACACAAAGGCGGAGGGGGGAGGGGAGCGGCGCGGGGGTTGACAACGATAGACGAGCGCACGCGGTGATGAGTGCGCTCTCTTTCTCCTCCCTCCCGTTCCCTCTTCGTTTCCTCTTCTGTCTCCTTTTTTCGCTTCCGCTCTCGCGGCAGCTTCCTCTGGACACGCGGCGCGAGCGCGTAGGAAATGAGGTGTTCTTTCCGGGGCGACCGGCACGTCGCGAGTAAACTTTCTCGGAGCGAGTTTCGTGTTTCGTTTTCTGTCCCTCTCTCTCTATCCTCCTTTATGTCGCGCGCGCGCGCGCCCGCGCACTCCGTTCCACCTTGCGCTCGTGAACTTTAAGCTTTCACCCCGCGCACACCGCGCGCGCGGTACACGGCGGCGCCACGAAAGTTCCGCGACAAAACCGCCCGCGCAGTTGGTCGTTGCGGTAGCAGGTGTCGGCGCCGCGCGAGATTAAAACGGGCGCCGCGCGCAACCGGAATGACCGGAAGAGTGTATCCGCGCACTCCGAAACGTAACGGGCTCGGTTCTCCTTTCCCGTCACGTTGTCCCGTGTTTCTTTCTTTTTTTTTTTTGCACTCACGCTCCCTCTCGCACGCGTGTCTTCTCAGCTGTCTTTATCACTGTCTTTCCTCCCACTCCCTCTGCCTCGTCTCTGTGTCCACGTCACGACGCGATAAACGTGCACAGGGAAATCCCCGCAAAGTACATCAAACCGGTGAGACGGTTTCGCAATCAGCTGGCTCGCCCGAACCCCGGAGCATTCCGATCGTACGGACGTCGACTGATTTTCCCAACTCGTACGAGTCGCGTCTCGCGCACTTGACTGCTTTCCGTCAACGAGGAACACGGGGGTCCAGGTTCGCAACGGACAGTCCCACGTTTTCGGAAGGTAGTAGTACGGTGCTCGGCCTGTCGTTCGAGAGAGAGAAACTATCTCGTGGGGGCTTTCGCACCGCTGCTCCCGTCTGGCTGCCGGGGGGGGGGACCGTTCGTCGGAAAAATGACCTGTTCGCGCGATCGTTGTCTGCCTTGCACGCCCGTTTCCTGTGCCGCTCGCAGCGAGAGATGGGAGAGCCTCCGGGCTCCGCTGCTCTGTTCACAGAACGTCCTCGCGTCACGAGCGCTCACGGCAAACTAGCAACTGGCGACGCGACGACGACGACCTCCTCCCCTTCTCGCACCGCAGCGCCGCCGCCTCCACATGCTCCCCTCCCCGGTGTCCTCACCCCAGCTCCACGGTAGAGAGCCTCATACCGCTACCAACGCTTCACCCATACCCCACTCTCTCTCACTCGCCGTCAACTCAGCTCTCTCCCCCCCCCCTCCCACCTTCCGTCGGTTCTCTCGCTCTCCCGCGCAACCCCTCATCACAGTCCTCCGACGACCCGCACCGCTCTCTCACTCCCCAGCGGCCCTCTTCGAGCGCGTCAACCCCCCTCGGTTCCTCGTCCCCTCCTGCCTCACCGTGGCCATCTCTCTCCCTCTTCCTCCCTCTCTCTCCCTCCCTCCCTCGCTCTCTCTCTCACTCTATCTCCGTCTCCCTTCCGTTCCCTCTCGTTTCTGCTTCTCTTGTCCCGGCGCCCTCGTCGGCTCCCCCTCGACCCTCGACCCTCCCCACTCGGTTCGGTGCGGTGGCGGCGGCGGCGGCAGCGGCGGCGGCGGCGGCGGCGGTAAGGTAGGGTCTGTCACCGTCAGAACATCGAGGGGGCCGCTGGACGAGTAACTCGGGGGGGAAAGCGGGAGAGGGGGTGAGAGGATTCAAAGGGGCGTAAGGGGCCGCTGTCGGGCATCCGGCGGCGCGGGGCAAGGAGGGGGTGAGGGAATGGGCGGCAGGGACCTTTCTGGACGGTGAGGGCAGGGCGGCGGGAGGGTAGTAGTACAGCGTAGAACGAGGGGCCAAGGGGCGCCAGCGCTCATCGGCCGAAGGGGCTTCCACGGGTGTGTTAGGCTTGTGCTTAGAAGGGTATGTGCTTTGCCCACCGCTTTGCTCCTCCAGTGTACATGTGCGGCACTGCTACGTGGACGTACAATATCTACGGTCTCTATCTCTCTCCCTTTCTCTCTCTTTGCCCGGCCTTCGTCTATTTGAGTGTGTTGCTCTATCTGTACCTCTACCACTCTCTGTATATCTCTCTTTCTCTCGCACACGCACGTACAAACATATATATATTCTCTCT
>NW_011967158.1:228984-232179 GCF_000949405.1 Vollenhovia emeryi | reverse complement strand
TCTCTCTCTCTCTCTCTCTCTCTCTCTCTCTCTCTCTCTCTCTCTCTCTCCCCCTCCCCTCCCTCTCCTCCTCCTCTCTCTCCTCTCTCTCTCTCTCTCTCTCTCTCTCTCTCTAATTCTCTGTCGTTCGTCTCCTCCTCGTACTGGACTCCGTTCTTTGCACCATGCTGTCACACCAGTATGCCACTACCAGCGATACGTAACGTTGCCGCGGCTTTGCCGCGGTACTTGAAAGACGTAAGTTCCCGGCGTCTTCGACGAGAATGGTTCCTCCTGCCTGCCTGCCTACCTACCTACCTACCTACCTACCTACCTACCTACCTGCGTACTAGACGAAAGAGCACGCTGGACGGGTTTGTCTGCTCGATGCGCATGCATTTTTAGGAGAAGTCTCATCATTTAAGCCTTCCGTATCATTAGCTCGTCGTCGTCGTCGTCGTCGTCGTCTTACCACCTGAGTTAATACCGACGTCGACGATCTACGTAAATAACAGTAGTCCTGTATGTCGGACGTGTATCCTCTTGCGCGTAATCTGAGCGATCGAAATCGTCGATTACTTCTTGTCGTTCGGCTGCTCGAGTTCCAAGACATTGGTCTGCATCAATTTACACGTAATACACACAGGTTATAAGTATAGTAGTTAATATTGGTTAATATTTCCGCGGTATGTGCAGTCGGCGCAGATATTTGAGTGCCGGGATATCGACGAGGTCGGATCTTCAGATATATACTTTTTCCTCGCTTCTACTTGTATTTTTATTTCTCCGCTTAAGCCTTCCATGTTATTAACCGCCCGTCGCACTGCCAGCTCGGATTAATACTCCGTTTACAGCCGAACGCCAGTTGAAGTCCAGCAATTATAATATCGAGGCGAATAGGCGCGATTGTGTCGGACACGCCATCGTCTTTATTATTACATGCCTACCGTTTCAATCTGGCGATTCGATCTGATTCATACAACGAACGCGCATCATTAAAATCTGATTCGCGAAAGTAATGAACATCATAAAGGGATTTCGGCGTATGATTCACTTTATTCTTCAACTTCGAGTTTTATTCCCGTGTGTCTCAACGCGTCGTTTAAGACGACACACACTGTCCTTACGACGATAGCATTCGCTCAAACTTGGAAAACGGACAATTTCCTGCTGAGATGGCAAATTCTCCCTTTGCTTAAAATGTGGGACCGCTGTCAGACAATGGTATGCAGAAGTCAGGTAGCTAAAGCTAAGGAAAATCTGCACGTTCTAGGGGGCCTATACCTAAAGTCGCTGCCACGCTGGCCGTCTGAAAATTCCAACTGACCGGATTTCGCAGTATATTCTTCCAAAATATTCTAAATTCCTAAATACAATATCGCCCGAGGAAGAAAAATAGTCATGTTGTAGTTTTACCTGCAAAAATTAATACGAATCGTAAGGAAGTTAAGCTATTTAAAATATTGACTGCAATAACGATTTAATGTTTCATAAACTTTTGAAATGAAACTACACATAGTCGTTCATTGGTAATGTGTGTTGTTGTAGTAAGTGAATTTGCAAAAAAAAAAGTAGACTGCGAAAGATCTGAAGTTTCGGAAAATATGACAATTGCGATCACCGAGACCACGTAATTCCAACGAAGCCGCATCGCTGGAATTATGTATCTATGCGATGGGCATACGTGGACAAACCGACGAACGGTGAGTGCGATGCAGGAGTGACCTCGTAAAAGGCTCTGTAGGATAGTCTTAGGGGAAGTGGCCAAGTTATCGGGCCAGCGTCGTAAAATACTTTTTCTCTCGACTTTATGACGGTTATACCCCGTGCACAGACGTCCTCGGGGCTCCACCTGTCCGCTCGACTTCCTTCAAAAAGGCGATCTTTTTATTGGCTGGTCCGTACTTTATTTACGACGTCTTCTGCACGAACCGTTTTTTTCCTCTTCTCTCCCTTTCCCCCCTCTCTCTCTCTCTCTCTCTCTCTCTCTCTCTCTCTCTCTCTCTCTCTCTGTCCTCTAGAAAACGAAGGAAACTCCAGTCGCGATAAAGCGCGAACTCGTTGGGATTAATAACGTTTTCAACAATGCCGTATGGAATGCGCACAGTAAATAAATGAATGGATGAATATATGAATGCATGCGCAGACACGCCCACGCTCTAGCAGTACGCCACCGACAAAGGAAGTTACCGGCATGTCAATTGAAAAGTCGAAAGCGTAGGAAGAAAAAGCATGAACTCCTCTCTCCCCGGGATAGACCCTAAAGGGATTATTTCTAATTCCTTCGCGTCAATGGGACGAGCGTTTGTCCTTCCCCCCTTCCCTTTATCGCGCGCGATAACGATCTAAGCAACAGTTTGCTTCGACGGGGAGCAGGAAACTTCGGGACACAAGGAGCGTAAAAAAGCTTAAAACTTTCCGGCGAAAGTTCGATCTCTTCGATTCAATCCGAACCGCGAGATGATCCGCGTGTTCTACCTGCGAGAGATATTCGTAATCGCCCGGTGATCATTACCATCCTCATTATCGCTCTTGTAAACACACTTCTCGTCAGCATCATCAATCTATCGAAGGATATCGCGTGAACTGTGTGAACCGAGAAGCGTCTACTAACTTAATTCATTACGAAAACTTTTCGCAACGCAATAAGTTGGGTTTGTCTTCTCCCCTTTCACGTCACGCGGCCACGATGCCATATTATCAGTTTGATTAGCAGCTTACCATTAGCATCGTTAATGCCTGACAAATTATCTTTAATTTTTCAATTTATAAATTAAATGTCTTATTTAAGGTGTCTTATTAAGGTCTATACCGACTGCAAAGTGCGCGACGTGGCTATTACCTGAGTTGAGAGAGAGAGAGAGAGAGAGAGAGAGAGAGAGAGAGAGAGAGAGAGAGAGAGAGAGAGAGAAATGTTTTTCTCTCTACCTGCGTGCACGCATAAACGCACATACACGTACAGAGAACGTCATCTCAGTGAGTGAACAAAGTCCACTTTGGCATTAGACACCCTTGGTTTCTGAAGCCTCAGGCGGTAATCCCCCTACCCTTTGCCGTGGCACCCCTATAGATCTCTCTAGCCGAGCCACCCTCTCACTCCCTCGTGGCAAGACCCTTTCTACCTCTCCCCCCGACTACCCCCGCCCTTTTCTCGGCCTCCCGCATCGCCTTCGCTACCTTCACCCTAACCCTCCGTCTCTCTTCGTTTCTCTCTCT
>NW_011967158.1:220423-228711 GCF_000949405.1 Vollenhovia emeryi | reverse complement strand
CTAGCCGAGCCACCCTCTCACTCCCTCGTGGCAAGACCCTTTCTACCTCTCCCCCCGACTACCCCCGCCCTTTTCTCGGCCTCCCGCATCGCCTTCGCTACCTTCACCCTAACCCTCCGTCTCTCTTCGTTTCTCTCTCTCTCTCTCTCTCTCACTGTTACAGTCCGTTCCCTCCTCCGTCTATGTTTCTCGTTCCCTAGAGCAGCCCCTGCTTGCCTGCCGGTTTTTCTCTTCTCCTCCCCTGGCCCTCGTCGTTCCTTACCGTCGGCAGTCGCCCTCACCCGCTGGTACTCTACCGACCCGGCCGCCTCGTTCCCCCTTTCCATCTTCCCCCACATCCGTCCCGCGTACCCGCACACCCTTACAAAAAACTCAAGTCCAGTGTGGGCGCAACGGGGGGTTTCTCCCTTCGTTTCCTTTTACCCTCTTCCCATCATTCCTCCTTTACCTCTCTCTTAACCTTTTCCGTCCCTTCCCCTCCCCCCCCCTGCTGTGTCTTCTGTCTCTCTTGCGAGCCGTGCTATACCTTCGTTTCGTTCCGAGTCCGTTGCCTCGTCTCACTTCATCATGCACCTGAAAGTCGCATCTCGCTCCCACCCGAGCATTAGTGATTCTCAACCATCGCTCGAACGCAGATGACTCCGTGACTGTGCGTTTTTCGAAGAACTGGAAAAGTCATTCTTTGTGTCGAAGCATATTTTCTTGAAATTGCTTTCGTACGAATGGTCGGCAACTGCGAATTTTAATTATGTTAAACGTCACCGCCTCTCCGTATATTGGTAGCTCCATTATATTTATCGCTCCCGTACTTTATCTTAATTTCGTACCTTTATCGAACATCGTGATAATTTATTCCTACAATAAATTTGCATGTTACTGCTGAAAAATCATAAAATCAATATAATCACGTATTTGCGTACTCGTCGGTACCGCGAAGAATTTTCACGTGGTGCATTCGCGATTCTCCGCGCATTGTTCAGATTCGAATAATTCGCCGCCGCCCGGCCCGAGGAGTCGCGATGCAGCATCGCGATAGACGGCGGCGTAACACGTAATGCCGACACGGCGAATCCGAAACTGCATCGCGTAGTCCGGTAGTCCCGCTGCCTCACTTTGCATCGATCCCCCCCCCGCATAGTCCGCGCTCGTCGCTCGTCGATAATATTCGTAACGGGATATACCGGTACGTATAATGCCGACTAAACATATTACGCGCTGAGGTGTACCGTTAAGACGCGCGCAGGATATAATCAGATAATCCCATTACGGTCGCCACAGCCTGAAAAGTGAGCGCGCGAATTGCTGTGGAGGAACTGATTTTACGCCGACGAAGGGGGGGAAAAAAAAACGTTGAAACCACCGCGAAACCACATCGATCGCTTTCAAGTTCGGTGGATCTGACTCACGCGCAATTTTACCATTCATTACTCCCCGATCAAACAATATAAACGAGGATCCGAGCTGCTTAATAGTCGATCAGCTTATTTTCGATGCTCTGGATTAATTTTTTCCGACTCTTTGTAAAGCTTTGCGTGTTAGGGAGAATTGACTATCTCGCACTAACTCCCAAGATACATGAAAATAATAAAATGTGAGATTAATTGGGTTAGCGTGGATTTATCTGCATAGTTTCAACAATTAAAATTAAGCGAACGACTGGTTCGCCGAACTCCCCCGCCCAGAAGAGGACGCGTAGCCTGGCGGGTCGTGCACGGCGAAGATCAAGCTGCTCGAGTTACGCGCGAGGAAAAATATCGGCAACAAGATATTCCTCTTGCCCGGTCGGCGCGGGTGATAGGGGGAGAATGAAGAATCGCTGTTCCGGCGTTATCAAGTATTTTCGCAGGCGCGTTCATATTTCGCCTTACGCACGCCCGATCGCTTAATGGTGTTCCTCTGTAGGAAGACTTTTTCGATCGCGCTCCCAATCCACAGGCTGCGTCCACACGAGCGGCCACCGAGCAATCGCAAGGCGATTAATCGATAATGTCGCACAGTAGACCCCTCCGATGTGACATTCGTGAAGTGTCCTAGCGGAGCCGCACGGGGACTACCGAACTTCGTAAGCCAGCCCCTATTCACTACCCACAACTTGCGAACACAGAATATCCATACACGTATGACCCAAGTTTCTAGGACACCGTGTTCGGGAAACAGGCTAACCAGGAGAAAATGCCATTCCCCGTGTCCCGTCTTCGATCGTGTACTTTAGCCATAAGCACAATCTGCAGATTGGATAGCATATTTTTTCGCTAAATTGTAACAATTGCTTTCATTATATTTATTTAACAATTTCTAGAACACCGTGTTCGGGAAACAGGCTAACCAGGAGAAAATGCTATTGCCCGTGTTCGATCGTGTACTTTAGCCGCAAGTACAATCTGCAGATTGGATAGCATATTTTTTCGCTATATTAAATTATAATTGTAGCAATTGCTTTCATTTTATTTCTTTAACTATTTGTTCAACTAAGATTTTTGTACGCTCCAGATTCATAAATTTCTGTACGATTCTGTCACATGCGGGATATTATCCAGCTCAAAAATACGATCATAATTTAATAATAAACTGAGAGAGATATAACTCAAGTATTTAACAATTCGGGAAAGCCAAGACAGGCTGTTAGTGTCTAAATAATTGTAATTATTTTTCATTTATTGCGAAAAACTCAAGTATTTAAATTATAATAGAATTGTTCTATAAGCACCGAGGTGAACTTGCGTAAAGTGGAAAGAAAAAGTGCGCAAGATGCACGTGCATCGTAATCACGATTTGTAACAAGTAGTTCGATCAAGGTTATATAACAGGGTGTTCCTCTTGTCCCTTGCCAGAGTTAATTTTCTCGTTTCCTTCTCACTTTCGTCCGGCGCTGCAAACTACAGAACAAGCGCGCACGTTCCTTTCATCCCCGTAACATTTTGCCGACGCGGGAATGCAGAATTTTGCCGCGGTGCGTGACCGTGCGCGCGCTCCGGATGGGGAAAACCATCATCGCGGCGTAGCTTTCCAGGTGCAAGATTTCCAGAGGAGAGAAGATGTCGGTTACCTCGCATTCCCCGGGCCCTTACGTATCACGTATGTGTACAACGGCCGCGGGCGCGGCGGGAGTGGGTGCGGGAACGTGTGCGCCATACCGGCGCAGGAGAGCCGAGAAAGAAACTTTAGCTCTCTCTCTCCTCCCCGGCATCACACATGGCGGCCACGTTGCCGTCTCTCCTCGGTGCGCCTGTGTGCGCGACGAGACGCGAGATGCTCCCTCGCCTCCTCTTCTTCTCCACCACTAATGCATTCCCCGGCGTTAATACGCGAAGAGGGTTCGCACCGCGACCACTCTCCGCAGCGTGTGTAAAGACGTAACTCAGGGCCCATACTTCGCCGCTCTCTTCCTCGTCGCCGTCGTCTTCATGGCCGTGCCCCCACTGTGGCCGGAGACTTCCTTTTAATATTACCGGTGAAGAACGGAGCCGCGACGCACTTTCGAGATATGATCTCGAGGTGATATTACGCTGGCTCGCAGTGCACTTCTCAATCAGGAATGCTCGTATAAAAAAGCTCTCTCGTCTCTATTTCTTGTTGTTGTTTTTTTTTGGTATTAACTGACGGTCACACGCGAGTAATACGGCGGCGTTATTTGGGGAGGGAAGACAATTTTCCAAGTTTGAAATTTTCATAGACGCGATTGTGTATTTCCACCTCTTTCGGTTTAAACTTCATGAATTCGGACGGCCGATATATGCGAGTGCATTCGATAAAACCCCTTTTGACTGTACTGAAATATGTATATAGCGCAAGGAGGAGCGGGAGGAAAGGATGATTTTCAAAACACCGCTCGCACATACACGCGGCGAAGCGTATTCGCGCAACGATCGTTGCACCGCGCATTAATATGCGAAAGCGTGCGCGGCGCAAAATGACGGCTAATAATGCATGGCACGGTTATGCGAGAGTTAATTAATGACTGGCAAATACAAAAGATTCGCAAATACAAGGGATAAATACCGTATTTTCCCTCGATCGCGACTTAATTCTTTTCACTTTTTTCCCCCCAGGCTTCGTGTATCGACGCTAAAAGTAATTATTTAGGTGCAAAAGTCGCGTACGAGCTTCGCTGCGAGTCTTGTATTACAGCGTTCGCAGGCCACCTATCCTATCTCGAAATTGCAAGGATTAATTTCGCGAGATTGCATTTGCGTGCACGGTACTCGGGACGGTTTCGCTTTTTATCGAGCCAGGCCCCTAAAAATCGCGCGCCGCGATCTTCGAAGGACTTGGGCTCGGATCTCTCGAGCTCCGCGTGGCTCTCGTCTAATTAATATCCGGCATAGGATTGGTCGAGATGGATGGCTAACGAGCGGATGAGACGCGCATGTCACAAAGTCATCCGGTAAACGGCGAAACTCGTCGCGAAAGCGTCCCCGAGGAGGTGCGAACTTTCGTCGCAGTTCGCGAGCGAGTACCCGATCCAACGAGGGATTTGACGTAAGGGGCAATTTGATGCATCGTCAGATTCGTTACTCGTCTGGTGAGACATAGTTTTGTCGCGTCTGTCCGACGTATCTTGTGACCATCTTGTCGTTTCTTACGGGAACGTGCCCTGAAAACTCAGGATCGCCGCGTAAGCTTCGAGATCGCACGCGCGGGGAATACCGAAATTCAGAAGAGCTGCCGGCAAGGAATTTTACTCTCCCATTCTAATCAGAAATTAGACGGGCGACAGTTCGATTCGGCTACGC
This sequence comes from Vollenhovia emeryi, assembly GCF_000949405.1. Classification (NCBI taxonomy): domain Eukaryota; kingdom Metazoa; phylum Arthropoda; class Insecta; order Hymenoptera; family Formicidae; genus Vollenhovia; species Vollenhovia emeryi. The sequence goes on along the minus strand of NW_011967158.1, from coordinate 223,978 downwards.
TAAGTCATTGACGTGAGAATTAAGAAACAATTATATATCTTAAAAGATAATTTGTTGGACAGTCACAAAGGACTTGGACCGGAAAGACGTAACAATAATTAAGCTTTCAATCGACCATAACTGGCGACGTGTTTTTAACACAGAAAATTTGTCGCGAAAAACATTACCTCGGCCAGGATTTGAACCTGGACCTCCCTACTCTCTAGGCGGGCGTCCCACCAATTCGGAGAGATGTAACTCCATTTTCATCGATCGCTCTCGGAATTAAGATTAGGAACCTGGTCTATGAGGGGGGGGGGAGGGTTAAGAAACGTCGGAGGGAACGGAGGGTTCTCTTTTCCCGCGGGTTCCGAAGGAGCAGCACCGTTCGTAGTCCAGTACCGACCGCGACGCGACACCGCGTACAAATAACAGCACGCTCGTTGTACCCGTTGTTCCCAATTAGGCGGCGGGCGAATCAGCTATTCATGAGAGCCGGATAAATCTGGATCCGGCGATTCCGCGGGCTAGGCGCTCCGCGATCATCGCGACGCCTGTTTGTGTTACGCGGCGTGGCCAATGATAGGGTGGCGGCGGCGGAAGAGGAGGGTACGGGTGATCGGTTTCACGTTCGGTTCGATCGCGCCGACATGAATTATTTACGTGGGTTTTGCGATATCGCGCTCGCTCCCGCGCTGCGTGACGCCGGCGTTGTCCGTCGCGTTAGCTCTATAATTAATATCTCGTAATTTGGATAGTCAAAGCACGACGGCAGAATGTGTTACATGAGCATCGCGCGCTCTGCGTATATCGCTAAAAGCGCGATCGCGCGCTGGCTCGTTAATGCTTAATATGTACGAACGCAATCATATGGTTTCGTTTTTTTCAATTATATTATATATTAGAAATATGCGCGTTTTATTCTAATTTTTTTTTACCTTATCTTAATATATTGTACCTCGCTACCTATTTTTCGTGATTATAGCAGAACATTTCTGTATGAAAATGCGCAAAAATTGATGCTGTCTCGATATTAAAAAAAAAAGGTAATTTAATTACTGATAGATTAAAACAATTACTACTCTCAATTTTTCAGAGATTCATATCTATTTGAATGTTACATGAATGTGCAAAATAATATCGTAAATGCGAAATTAATTGCGTCTCGTACTGTTAAGTGGAAGTTTCGTAGGTAGCGATTCGTTATTTTGCTGCCTCGTGTCTTCGTCGTGAATTTTCTAGGACAATTATACTTTAAGGATCATTTAAAGTCCGTTTACTTTTTACACGGGGGCCGGTCGATACCCGTGAGCCAATACTGGCCACGTAATACGTTAGTTCATTAGCCGACGCCCTGGAACTCCGCGCTCAAAATGACGACGGCGGTTTCCACAAATAATTAAGGATTCTTTCTAAAAACGCGTAAGATAACTGAAATTATCCCCCGCTTTTCCGCGGACTCGTAACCCGCGGTAATATCGAAATAGCCGAGCCACTCCGAGCCAGTCGCGCGAATAGATCGACCCTTTTCGCAAACGGACCAACCCAGGACATCGAACTTACGTCACTCGGCCGTTCCCTAGAAAATCCATAGGAACCTTCTATAATTCACGTCGCTGCGATGCTCCGACGGAAATGTTCCGCCGACGAGGAAACACTAATGCCATTTCGAAATCGCAGGCAAATAATTTCGGTGAGCTGCAGCGAAATATGGATCGAATATCTTGGAAAAATCTTATTTAAAAAGATTTAAATCATTAATTCAACGCGCAAAATTGATGAGAAACGTGGACGAGAATTAGATCTTTCGGAGCGCAGAATAAATTACCAATGTCTCACATTAAGCATCTCATTCGTTTGTTGTTTTGCAACGAATGTTTCCGACGAGTAGAACGAGTTTACACATTTTTATTATAGCTGCATTTGCGTGAATGTATTACCGCGCTATTAGGCTCTTATGATTTATTAATAAGCCTGCGATGTAATGCCACCCTGTTTATTCTGGATTCCAGAAACTCCCGATCGAGGAGCACTTTCGTTTTTCTCCCAGGACACCGTATATAATTACGGATGCGTGCATATCGCACGCACACGGGTTCACGTACCTCGCTATCATCGCACCGGTGAGGCGGGTGCCACCCACTTCAGGATCTACCTACTCGGCCGTGGCTCGGTCGCCCTTTGCGTTAAAGGGGGGGACCGAGTGCACCGGCCGCACGATCACGTGCATTCAACGTATGATCCCTATATACGTGCGCGCATCCACACGCATGCCGGGCTTGAGTATGATTCCGTACATGGAGCTCGTGTACGCGCAGCGTGGTGCATCCCGGGTTACTGGGAATGCACTCCCCGGGTACGTCGTAAACGCACGTATACAGGGTGTTTCGATACGAACGCTGCACAAGGTCTCTTTAGTGCTCTGTCCACTAAGGCCCAGTCTATGACAAGTGGTTTATTCGTTGTTAAGCCTTTTTCTTTCACCCAGGAAGGTCAGTTCTTTTCTGGGTGAAAGAGAAAGGTTCGATCCTTTTTTTTTTATTCAGAAAGGGAGATGATTGATCTTTCCGGGTGAGAAAAAACAGGATCGATCCTTTTTTTTCCATCCAAAAAGGAAAAGGATTGACATATGGTTCCAACTTCTGACTAATGGCTAACAACTCATTGTAGATCGGGCCTAATCTTTGGAGAGTATGACACCTCGTTGGCGGTACCTCGGTCCTTCGATTAAGGACACGAGATCTACGAAATGCCCCGATTTCCATCGTTTAATTTCACATTCTAGACTGGCTATTGCAATATTAAATTTACTGATTATTGGATTATTAAATTTAAAAACTGACGACAGTTATCTCCCAGATAAATCTTGGCGAAATTTTCAGATTCCAAAATTGAGGATAATTGACGCCCGGGTGTTTCCGTTATCGAGTTAAGAATTAAGCGTGTCGGTGTACTATCGTCATCTTTATTACGATTTATTTCAGATACTAAGAAACACGAATTTTCCCGGCTAACCGCGAAAACACAGCATGTCACGTCCTCCTTAACTTAAAGATGTATTTGGGATAACAGCTGCGAGATATACCGAGACTTTCTAAAGCAAACGGTATCGATTGAAGAAGGGCTTCGGCGGAGGTCTAACCCACTTTTTGAGAACTTCGGCAAATGAATTTGGAAGCTTTAAGACAATTAAGATTTATATCAACTTTGAAATATCAATTTTCCCAGGTTCTTTGAAGTAAATTAGATCGTTATAGGACCGAATCTTTTATCCCCCGCCGAATCCTTATCCCTGGATTGCACTTATCGCGAGGAAGCCATCGATATCTTGCGAGGCCGCGAATACGTTCCAATTTCGTCGCAGAGTTCGGAAGGACAGTCTGTCCGGATAATATCTGGCAAATTCGTATCCACGTTCACGCACGCGTGCAATCGGATGTCGAGGAGAAAGAGAGAGAGAGAGAGAGAGAGAGAGAGAGAGAGAGAGAGAGAGAGAGAGAGAGAGAGAGAGAGAGAGAGAGAGAGAGAGAGAGAGAGAGAGAGAGAGAGAGAGAGAGAGAGAGAGAGAGAGAGAGA
>NW_011967158.1:195705-217272 GCF_000949405.1 Vollenhovia emeryi | reverse complement strand
AGAGAGAGGGGGAGAAGGAGGTGGAGGAAGGTCGCGCGTACTGGAGTTGAGCTCGCGTACCGTTGCCAACGCGATAAAACCAATCACCGAAATAACCGCAGACCACCTCAGCCGGCTTCCCATCACGGACACGTGGCCTCGCAACGCGCACACACATGCACACGTGTACATATGTGAGCGCCATCACGGCTCGTGCCGATACGACGACTACAGAGAGGCTTGATACCTATATTCGTATCCATCTCGACCCCCTCTTGTTTCGTCATCGTCTCTATGTCCGTCTCTCTCTCTCTCTCTCTCCCTCCCCCCTCCCCCCTCTCTCTATCTCTCTTGGTTATCGGCTGTATAGATCTACAAAGCTGTACTGATGTATTTAAAAATCAGACCACATATTTGTGTGTGTAAGGGAGACTTTTTACTATAAAGTTATATATTTTTATACACACTGTTCTAAATCGCATATGTCATTGTATGTTATTATGTGCTATTACTGTGTAATGGATTAGAAATAGTTTTTATGTAAGAACGAGCGTCTCTCTCAAAACACGAAAGGGCCCTATTTAAGATCTAAAGTCCGAAGCTTCCGATACTTCGAGAATGAAAAGGGTCCGATGTGTTCAAAGTATAATTCTAGGGGACGGATGTCTTTTTGAAAATTACGCGAGCAAAAAGTACAATAAGTGTATAGGTACAATAATAGAACTGATTTAGATAGTTTCTAGGTTTAGTGAACAGCGACTCTTTTACCTCTTCAACATCCCTCTCAGCCTGGATATCCGTTGGTCCCCCCACCGTTTTCTCTTCTCCCCGTACATACTGTGTACACGCATATATCTACGTATGGGAGCTGGAGGCGTGCGTACCTTCGAGTGCTGCGGCTGGCCGACGGTACCGCTAAAGGTTTAATTAGCGAATCGGTTAATCGGATACGTGACTATTAGCGTGAAATCCATGGCGCGAGGACGACCACGAAAAAAGCCCTCTATCCCCGCGTGTAGAAACGTGACTCGTTCGGTACCCAGGTATGAAAAAAGACTGCACCGACTGCAAGATCACCGAGGTATCGTCCTAATGTCGCTTCATAATGTACGTTGCTACAATATCACGGTGGGTTGCAGTGGCTTTCTAGAATTACGTGTGAATTGCAAAGTATGTTGCCCGCGGAGGGTCCCGGTCGCGAGTTCTTAATCTTTTATTACAAAGGGAGAGCAGGGATAACGATAGGATCATAAGCCATTAATGTTTAGAGGTAGTCAATACTCGATACAGTAAGAGAATTGTGTATGAATTCTCTCGATTTACCGCGGAATCATCGACGGGCCTGCAATGTTTTTTTCCATCCAAATGCGCACGATTGGCACTGGACTTTTATTTTCCGATCACAGATAGAACTACAACGCTGTTGAACTCATTGACCGACATTTTTCCCGTGTATCCGTTGGTAAACCGGTGTTTAAGAGAGCGTTGGGCGCGTAACAGCGACAATTTATGCGCCCGCTCGGGTTTATACGTACGCGGCGGTCGGGGGCGGCTGCGGAATGAAATAAAAAGGGAGAACAAGAAAAAACGAGAGAGGAACGAGAATAAAGGGGATGACCGTTGGACGCGTTTCGCGGCGCTTGCCTCTAACTGCCGCGTAAACTCGCCCCGAAATCTTAAAATAGCCGCAACAATTTATGCGTCCGGCCGTTGCACCCTTTTGCGCCGCGACTTTATCATCTCCCTTCATCTCCCTAATTAAAGAAAATACTCGAGACTACCCCCTCGCCGTTGCGATTTTACGTTCGACGTTCGTGCCTCTGAAGATTTCGTTTCGACAAATTTCGTTCAACTTGGAAATACGTTAAGGTGGCTGCTGCTTAAACCGACCAAAAGTAGAACAAATTGAAACTTCAATATGTTGTAGCTGTAAATTTTGTCTATCGCTACGCGAAATTTTAGACACGGTCGCCCATAAAATAAAATAAAGGAAAAATGTTAAAGTTGTATTTTTTAACATTCCAGTAAACACCAAGTAACAGTTACATAACATCGATATTATTATTTCCTGCTCAACAAGATAAATGTAATGTAACACCCATGTTATATTACATTTCCATTGTTAAGTAGAAAATTATAATATTGATATTATGTAACTATTACTTGGTGTTCACTGGGATAGGAGTTATGGGCCGATCTCTCGCGGAAGCACTTTGAGGGTTAATGTTCTTTTATAGGAAAAGTAGATCTTAACAAAACACGAGATGAACATAATAAATGTCACAAGAATTCAAATGTGCTATTAAGTATATGCGGTCACCGACCTCTGCGAGCAAATATTTATTAGTAAAGTCAAAAGATGCAATGTTAGGAGGAGATTTGACAGCTCTTTGAGACTTGACAATATCACATATTTTTAAATATGTTTTTAAACGTGCATATAGAACTTAGTATATCAATGCATTTGATCAATAATGCATTAAGTGATTTTTTTAATGAAAAAAGTCATATAAATTTATAAAAATCAAAGGGGCGCCCCACCAAAGCGCCCATACTAACCGCTCCTTCGTGCAGGAGCCACCTTAAATTTTTAAATTCACCCGTTTTGTGGAAACTCCAGCGAAAATCCGATAACACATCGGATTTTGTCACCAGATACATGTGAAATGATTATGACGATCGCTGAACGCGACACGTATTTATGATCAACGATCCGTGGAACTGAGATCGCAACCTACGCATGGTAGTTTTCAACGTTCGCGCGATTATCACGCGCTCGTTGCGAACCGTAGCAATACCAGTTACCGCGGGATCTCGCCGCGAGAGCAAAGGGTTCTCGCCGGCGCTGTTTTATAATGCATCGCGTTTCCGTGGCGAAAAGTTTCCGCTGGAAATCCACTGCTACCGCCGCGCACCGAGCATCGCGGCGCAACTTCGCGAAAACGCCCGTCCGTGCGGTAAAATTTATGCCCGGTCTCGTTATGATGTTGCTCAAACGCGCGCGGTTCCTCGTAATTGTGCGTTTGGCGGCGAAAATGGAGAGGCGGAAGTTTCGCTGCGGCGAAATACCGTCGCGATAGAGACTCGCGGAAATTTTCGCGGCACTGATATTTCCGCTACTGCGCTAATTGTTAATTATCTTCATCCCGACAGCGCTTTCGGATTCCCGATCCTAAGGGATACACGCGATATACCTTTCCTTTTCGTTACGATTCGCGAGTTAGTAAAATCATTGATTTTTATCCTGCGTCCTCGCAGGTCCCAGAAACGACATCGTTCGCTGTAAAGTTACAAGCAGTGCCGAGTTTCAAGAATATACATTGTTTTTAAATGCAATAATGCATAGCTGTCAACATATACGCACGTCTGTTGCATATATTTCCGAAATTTATAGGTTTTATCATTTTATTTGATAGCTGTTTCAGTTTCTCCAAAATAATTCAGTTGCTCTATTTTATTTTAAACGCGAGACTCTACACATTCCATTGTATTCGATACATAACGGTCTGATTATAGAAAGCTAAGGGGGACAGATTTTGCAACTTTGACTTTGCAACTTGCTGCTCAAAACATTATTGTCTCAAACCAGATGAAGGTACAACTAATAAGATAAAATAAATTGCACGCAAAAGTACGAAACGTAAGTTTTTGTTCTGATGTTTCGTAAAAATATGTAAAGACAAAATGTGATTAATAATCTTGGCGCGCGTAGACGTTACACACGTACACAGGCGGGCGGATATGTGTGCTTATTAGTTGACGATATTAAATCTGGAGAAAATGATAGAATACGTATATAACGTTGAAAATTGATAGATCGTTGTTACGTCCGCGAGTATCTCAAAGACGGATAAGTTCCTATACTGGGATATGGAAATTAAATCGAGATTTCTCGTAGAGGGACCGTATTATATCGCAACGTGTACATCACTATCAGATTTAATTTTATACGTGCCAGTACGTTACAAGCCGGGCTAAGAGAAAAATCTCGCTCTCGCGTTCTCGACGCCTCAATTATCGTTAGCGCGAGCGCGACGTCCGGTAATGCAAGTTACGTTATCATACCTTATTACACGAATGTAGCATAATGCATTACCGCGTCCGTTAACGTTCCGCGCTTTCTCTCTCTCGCCATCGCTTCTTCTCCGCATGCAGATGGAACAAAGTGCGTAAGGCGGAGGCGAAAGCGTGGAGTTATCGCTCGCGCATGTAAGACGATATTCGCGGCTCGCGATGAAAAGCTTCGTTCGTTATGCATGTTTCCATAAATGAACATGTTAATTTAGAAAGGGCGCTAATTAGGGGGGAAAAACAAGTAAACTCTTCCTGGGAAAAATTGCACAAATTATTTAATCGCGTTAGAAAGTAGCAAGCTACATTCGACGTGAAATTTGGGAAATTATCTTGCAAAAACAATTTAAAAAATTCCTGTTTCATACGAACCTTTCTTTGTTACGGACGTGCGTTTTCTTTTTACAAAAATTGACTGTACCGAACTTGATTGCGGAGGCATCTGTTGATTATGAATTTGCGGGCGCAGACTTCGCGATGTTTCTTAAAACGTAAGGGTATTCTACTTGACCTGTAATTTGGTCGAAACGTTGTAGCTTTTTTCTTAATGAATTGCCAGTTTGGTCGACTATAAGTTCATGACTTATTAAAAAATTCCCAAGTGCTCTTAATTCATATCTCTTTTGCCTAGTATGTTTATGTATACGTTGGCGAGAAGAGCTTTGTTTGTCATGCGGACGTCAAAAGGCGACCGAGGATGGTCGTTCCTTTCATAGATCTGAATAGTCCGGAGACGGATAACGATTTGTAATACTAAACCCTATGCAGGTACTTGAACGGAAAAACTTGTCCTGCCGTTCCGCTCCCCCATCTCGTCCCTGCCAGCAACCTTAGCCAGAATAACCCAGTCACGGGGAGCCACAGGGTATTCTTTTTATTACCCGCCGACCAGGCACCGACGAAATCATCGTGCGACGAAGAATATCGTCGTAAAATAATTTCCAAGGAGGAGCGGTGCGCAAACACGAGAGATTTAGGTTCGTAGGGAACAAAACGAATACCTTAAACTTGGAAAAGTTCAATTCTCCGGTATCTCTCGACGGTATCCTTTGTCGGTAATCTCGCCTTGACGCGTCGCGGACGTTTGTATCGGGATTATTTATCGTTCGCGATCTTTCTCCAAGTTACGTCCGAGAATATTTTTGCCTTCCCCCGACCGGTATTATATATTATATCCCGGCGCGCGAGAGTGACACGGGAAGAAAACGGCACCGCGTTATTTTCTACGAGGAAAAGTCACGTAAGAGCCGGGAGGATCCTTCGACTTCCAGCAAAAAAAGGGTAGAGAGCGGGCAGACGAATGAAGGGGGAGACTGAGGGCAGAGGGGCTCGCGTTCTATCCGGGGCCGAGTCTTTCTCCTTCGGAGCTCTCACGACCAGGCAGGGCTACTCCAGTTTCGAGGTTATCCCTAGATAGGGAAAAAATGTCTCGGCCACGGCAGCTGGGTAAAATCGTATCTTCTCTGCCGTCCGCGCGTCCCTCCTCCCTCCCCTACCCCGGATGAGAAGGGATCGTCCTCGTTGTCGGAGAGTATTGGCCGCCACGAGCAAAAACCTTGGAGCCGCATGTACGTGAGAGCACGTGTGTATAGCGTGCACAGTTCCCTCCGTCTCTACGTATCGGGGAGAACGAGAAAGAGGGTTGGGGGAGGTTGAGAGAGGAGAGAAAGCAGGAGAAAGGTGGAACCGTGGATGGGAGAGAAGAGAGAGGAGATCCAGAGTGAAAGAGAGACTCACAGGGAGCCGGCCGGGGCGGGCGGGGAGGGGGTGGAGGAAAGCGGGCGATAGGGAGGAGGGGAGGAGGAGGAGGCAACAGAGGAGAATCGGAGGGAGACGGGAAGCTCTGTGAGACTCGTTCCAGCGCACACAAGCCATCCTATATTACGGAGTCTCTCACCCTCTATCCTGCCGCACCCTTCCCCCCGCGCCACCGTCCCCCGAGCCCTCGAGATGAAACCCAACTTCTCTCTGCTACCTCGACTCACACTCCTCGCCACCCTTCAGCCTCTCACTCTCCCCCTCCCCCTCCCCCCCGTTTCAACCGCCCCCGCTCGCCTGTACCGTGCCCTTCCGCTCCCTTCCCGCCCGTCACTCTTCGCTATACCCTATGTCGGAGAGTAAGGGAGTCCTTTGGGGTTGAATCGAGGGAGCGGTGAGGGGACACGTCGGTGAGGAGGTAGAAGGACACGGCCGAGAGAGGAACGTATCCGCGAAGCGTTGTATGTATCGCCGTCGCTATGTGCGCGCGGCCCGGTATATGTACCGGTACATGTGCACGTGTCGTGCGCTCTGCGCTTACGTACGTGCATCTGTATGTGTGCGCGCGCGCGCGCGTATGCGCGCGTGTGTGTATGTGTGTGAAGAGGTGAACGCCGCCGCTGGGCGATATTAATTTCTCTGCGAGGGCTTTCGTCCACCTCTAACTTCCCACACCGCTCGCGACTGTATGGAACGTCCCTCGCGAACCAACCCCCTTACGACCGCCACCCACCACCCGCCGCGCGCCCCCGCGAGAGAACCGAGTCCGAGTTGTGACTTTCGGCGGTCATTTCAAACCGCCCGCCTCCCGTTTCTATCCTCCCTTTGCTCGTCCGCCGTTCCTTTCACATCTGTCCGAGCCTCGTCTGCCCTGGGCGTACCCTATGTCCTTTGCAGAGTCTATCTTGCGCCTAGGTGAAAGCTAGCCGCATATCTACGACTCGCAAACGATAATGAAGATAAGTGAAATTAATTCTATTAACAATTAATGCGCGCAACGATGCCTCTTATTTTCTTCTCTTGGATGTCTTTTTAGTAATTTTTTTAATCGATTGCGCGCGATCGACGTGACTTTGAACGAAATCTTGCGTTATCTGCAATTCTCTTTGTTTTACATGTACTCCCTTTTCTGAATTTGAAATGGAATGAGATATACTTTTTGGACATTAGAGAGAAAGGGGAAACGAGAAATCCGTGTGCACAAAGTGCACGTAAAACGAACTACGTGTTGTATCACGGGACTAATTAAGATACATATGTAAATAATATTAGTTAGTTTTATCTGCCGTACGGAATACTCCGAAAACAAGCCCTGCTTTTCTTCGCTTCTGCCGAAAATCCATCTTTGCGCATGTGTGTACGGCTTTCCATCGTTCAACCGTCAAGCGAGCAAGTACGTCTTCCGTTTCTCTCAGAAGCTGCGGGATTTTCTGATAGTACAACACACACGTATATATACGTTGTGCAACTCGTTCGAATAATGGAACTGTTGTATTCGTGGAAAAGTCGCAAGCCGAAAGGAACTCCCTTCATCATACATTAGAGTACGGCGCGTTTTGCCGTGTGTACTTTTGATACAAAAAGAACATTTGCACGTATTATCTTGTCTGAAATAATATCATGCAATTAGATATTGCAGCTAACAATGCGTATTTCTATGAAGACGCTCGGTCCTAATATATTGAGCAATGTATATCGCAGGCAAAGGCAAAAGCGTGTCTTTTTCTTTGTGTAAAACCGTGTCAAAGGAATTGGGGGTCTGCTAATACCCTTTGTATTTTCCGAAAGAGTTACGTCGAACATCGCTTTTTCCCTCCGTGAAATCACGAGATTTTAACGGGATCCGGTAGTTAATCATATTTCTCTTTCCCCGTTTAGGATCACGCGTGTTATCGTCCGCCATCGAACGGCGCCACAAAGGATTGCAAAGTTGCGACCGGCGATGTTGCGCGCGGTGCAACGATACCTGCGCGCTGCCTTTTATTTCATAGATCGCTAGTTACGGCCCGCGGCATTTGCGTGAATTTAATTAAACAAACAGAGTTACGCGCTTACGGCTACGTTTTGCAAACAGAAACCTCCGGGAATCGTATCCTCACCTCGGTAACCGGAGGCTAACTATAGGATGAGGTCAATCTTGCAATGCGGCCCCCCGAAATAGAGCCGGATCGATTGAAACGGATTTGAATATGAACCGTGTTAACGCCGATTGCCATGAAAATAGAATGTTAACGCTACGCGTGTGATTAATTGATTGGGGATCTACCGGCGATAGTGACTAGATATGACTTTTTTACGATGTCAAATCGATACTATCGCCGTGGGATGTTTCTTTAATTCAAAGCAAGAGTCGAAGGTAATACACAATTCCATTAGCGTGAGATATCAACTACCATATGAAAATGTATCTGAAATAGTTTTATATTATATGTGACACTGAACCGCGCGCAGCAATGAAAATTTCACGCCCGAAGTTACGCCGGTGGAATTTATAGTTCACGGTAATAAATAGTAAGCACTAATCAAATATTCGACGGGGGCGTGAAAGCATCAGGGAAAATCCGTAGCCCGTTCGCATATCTATTACTTTGATCGTTCTACCATACGGATGTGTTCCAGTAAATATAACTTTTGACACGAGACCGGATATTTGTTTCGCCCTCCACTTAAATGATATATTCATCGCGTGCGTCCGGCGGCGACGTGAAAAATACCACCAAAAACAGATCAACCGGATTTAGACCCTTTATATACCCCGGCGCGGCAGGGCAAACGGGAGCGCGCTTTAAAGTTGCACGCCGCACTTAACGTAAATCAATCCGCCGTCAATCCAGCGCGCGAATCCGCGGTAACGGAGGAAATTAAATTATTCTTCTATTTAATATGAGCGAGTGCATTCGTCGCTCCGGCACGAATAACGATTTTCGCCAAAGCGGTGGAGGGATGGAAAGAAACAGCGTCGCTTTAGCCGCCGCCGTCGTCGTCGTCATCGTCATCTTTGTCCTCGCGACACGACAGACCGCCGGGAAATTGAATTATACCTGACAGATGAGGAGCGAGATTACGGACTCGACCAAGTAGCGGGCGCGTCTTGTCGCGCAAAGTCGAAAAATGGAGCGGGCGTCTTCTTTCGTAAGATCCTTCGCGCGAGGTCCTGTTTGGTATGGATCGCCGACTCGGGGAATTCTTTGTGATCTCGTTGAAGGCGATCGCGCGGTCCATCCTCGGGTCGCGGTGGTAGAGGGTGGGGGGGGGGGGGAAAGGGGGATCGTCGGAGTCTAAAACCCATGTTATAGCCACCCTCATCGCGCGCATAAATCACAATAGAGGCGGAAAGTGGCGTGGAGAACTTCTCAAGCAGGGATATGTTCTCAGTGTAGCTCTCTCCTTCGTCTCCCTCGTTCACATTTCTTGGTCCTCGCCAGTCTCATTCCTCTACCTTTTTTTTCTCTTTCTATTCTTCTCGCGCCTTTCCCAGTTATCCTTCTTATATACCCCCCCCCCCGCACGACTTTCTCGCCAAGTTCTGGCGAAACAGTGACACCAAGCTGGAACTGTCACTTGATTTATCATGACGTTTTATATCGCATAAAGTCATGCACAGGCGAGCATCGAAATAGCAATTTTAAGCGCGATTGCGCGAAATGCAGAGGGCAATTAAACCGCCATCCAAATGCGCCGGCCGAAAGAAAGACCGTGAAGACCGTGGTGCGCTAGGTGTGAGTTTCGCAGCGCCGACTTTGCGTTGCGCGCGAGGGAAATGGAAAATTTCACGAGAGCCCTTCGTGGAAAATTTTCTGTCTCCCGTAGAGATAAGCCGCTGTACGTTAACGGATTTAATACAATGCAATACACGTGTTTGTGATACACGTATACGTACACGCGCGTTGTGCACCTGTGTGTATATATACACTCTATATAGCGTGTGGAGCTTATATAGATCCAGGAGTATGTACGCGTATACGTTGGACCTGCACATCGACATATACGTGTATATATAGAACAGCGGAGGACGGGACGCGCGGAGGGGACAAATATAGGGGTGGAAAGACCGAACGTCGTCCTTTATACCTTAGGTGGTCCCCGTGGATCCTAGCTGAGTCCTCCTTTCGTATCTTTACTCCCATTTCATCTCCTGCCACCCCACCGACCCCTCAGGCTACCCTTATTCTCTCCGCTAGCCTTTGCCGCGCTCTCTCCTCCGGATCGAGTCTCTTAGGTTGGGTTCCTGTTCTCTTCCTCCCTTCTCTTCCTCGTCCTTCTTGCCCTTTCTCCCTGACCATTCCTCCGAATCGCCTGAAGCAAAAAACCTTCCAGTCTTCCATGAAGGGGTAGGAACGTCGACGAAGGAAAGTGTCACACTGCCGCTGGATGAAGGTAGACAGTTATCTTTCACAGAGAGAAAGAGAGGGTTTGGCCATGATTTTTGTCGCCATTTTGAGAATCAATAAAATTTTATGACGCCTTTGTGGAGTCTTATGACTTGATTAACCGGAACCAAAATAATGTCCGTAAAATAGACTTACGGTTTATACAAAGTGTCATTTAATATATTCACTGCTAAAAGTAGCAACATTTACAAGAAAATCGTCGTGATAAGAATACAGTAGAAGTTAGAAATATACTTGTTTCTAAAAATAAACGTGTGAATGTTCTAAAAGGAAAGTATAATTCGTAACAAATGGATGAGAAGTGATAGAATATCCGAATAAAATAGAATGCTTCATATTTAATGCTTACTCATATATTATTCTTACGATAAGTATGTATAATAAGACAGTTATCTTTCTAAGACTTTTGTATACTAAAACTCGATTTTGATCTTTGAAATAAAAAATCCGAATTGTTATTGATTACAATATTTTTCATTGTAAGAAAAAATTCGGAGATGTTTAACATTATTCTCTTAAAAACGGAAATCTACGCTTAAGAACAATGCAAAAAGACATGTTTGAAAATGTTATAATGAGGATCGATGTTTTTAAATAAGCCGATCTCGCCATGCTTCCCAGAAAATCAAATCCGAGTCATTACGGCGCGTTCTCTTCGTTCTTCAATTCATAACGTTACTTTCTTTTCATTTAAACAAGTCTTATTTTTCCTTCTCCTTTTTTAACGAAATCTTCTCCTCTAATGTCTTAATGGCAATAAGTGCTCCATGATAAGATTTCTAACATGCGCATTGATATTGGCGACTTAATTAATAAGCAACAATGAATGAATGGGAAAGCACTATTTTATTAAATATATAATTTACACTAAATATTTTAATGAAATTTAAAATACAAGAAGAAAGAACAGCAATACGTGAAGCTAAAGAAATGTGCTATTTCTTTTTGCATCTTTTCTCTTTGAATTATTTGTAAATATATATTGTTATGGAAAAATGCATTCTGTATTTAATTCGATCAGCGCACATTTTATCTCAAATTTTAGCTAGATTGCGCACCGAAGCGTTACGCGCATCCCCCCCGACGTGGAAAATATCTGACAACAGCGTGATACATAATCATTCATTGACGATTTGTTCTTATATAATTAATTTCATAAACCGTGGGGAAGAGAGTATATTGATCGCGCGTGTAGAATTTTGCGATTTTGTTTTGGCGGACAGCGAGCCCGGTTTTTGGTCAGTATCATCCCCAAACTTCGTCGGCTTCGTGCCGCTACATGACTAATTTCGAGAATGTAAGAAGCAAGAACAATGAGATCAGCCAAGCACAATGCTAGATGACCGAGCGGTGGTTTCTTCCAAGTAACACGTTGGGATTAAACGTTTCCTTTGTTCGTTTCGAACCCGAGTCGTCTGTCCGGTTGGTCTTATACCCCTTTGTCCTCTAGTGTCTTTTTGCAAAGAGTCTCTCCTTCTAACCTGACTGTCCCTCTCCCTTGTACCTTCTCTCTTTCCGTCAGCGTCTCTTTTTGTTGGCCTCTCTTTCTTTCGCTCCGTCTCCGTCTCTCTTTCTCACTCCTATTTTCCTCGGTCTTCCTTCCAGCAGACCCTTAGGTAATGCCATCGTGGCTGCCACCCTGGACACCACTGAGTCCCCCACAATTCCGATCTCCACCCTTCGTAGACCGAAACTCGCATCCCGGCTTTCATCCAACTAACGCGTATCCCTCGCTCGTCCCTCCGTTCTAGCTCTCTCTTGCCGCATTCTCCGTACCCTGTTACTATCAACCTCCTCCGCCTCCTCCTCCTCTTCCCCTTCCTCCTCCTCCCAGCAGGAACGGCGGAACAACGCCGGGGCATTGCGCGGAGGGGCGCTTGGGCGGAAGGGTAAGTTTCTTGTTAGGGTCCAGACTCACTGGCGACTCCTAAGTTGCTGTAGGCATGTGCTTCGTGAAGCAACCGAGAAGCAGGAGGGGGGGGGGAGGGAAGCAGCCGAGGAGAACGACGTGAGCGGGAGAGAAAGAGAAAGAGAGTCGAATAGTTGCCGGGACACAGGAGAGAACGGATGCAAGGGAGAGGTAGCGAAGGGTGCAAACAACCGTGGCTGGACAAACAAACCGATAGACCCGAAACCACGTCGTGATGCGGATTGTTTGAAGATTAAATCAGCCTCGAAACTACGACTGAGTTTGGCCACGTAAGCCGAGCAATGGACACTCGGACGACAAGAACGACATCGCCGGAAAAGGTCTCCAGCCGGTGGAGATTTACCTGATCCGTCACCGTAAACTGCCAATTGCTTCTAATGCCCGATGTTGTGACCCGACGGACGAAATCAGGACGACTTGATAAATGGTAGTTCGGTAGAGAATAGGGTGCACAGAGAGCATCGTAAAACCGACTAATCGGCGCGCCGACAAATCGCAATATATCACGTCTCGTACGACGCGCGATAATCAATGGTTTTAAAAACACGTGTTATCGTAACGATTTCATAAAACAGAGAAATAACATTTAAAATGTAATACTTTTCCGATTCGAGAGCAAGCTTGAATTTCGCGAGAATCAATAATTTTTCTCATTAAAATTAATAATATGTAAGAAATTACGATTCTTTAGCTTCCAAGGCTCATACGTTTTAAAATTTCATACGTAACAATAATTAAAATTAATATAATTACTTGAATACCTATTTAATTTCCATTATTATATAAAATATTTCGTGAACAATGTCATCTAACAACATTAGGTTTATTTAATAGATTGTAATCACGATACGTAGCATACCATTCGAAATTTTAATACTTCAGCATGATTTCTCTAATTATAATCCGTAAAGTAGACGTAACTTTAGCTTAATTCGCTCTTGGTTAAGTTTGCAGTTGTTAACTTTGTTAACTTTGAGACTTTCGAAAATCCAGATTGCCTCTTACTCGTAAATATTAATCGATCGGCTGCGGCACGGCCATTCCTTACGACCGCATCTCGCAGTCGGTTACGGTGTTGCGGAACACCGTGATAGCGAAGGTAGACGGAAAAATCGATTGTTCCTCCGGTGAAACGGCGCTGCGAACCCTGAACTCGGCCAGCAGTCGCACAGCCGCGGATCGAAAGTCCGTTCGATCGCCCGGCCGCTCGCTCCGTCGTTCGCACGGCCTAGACTCCTACGGCGTGCGGGAGCGAGGTGAATGTTCTTCGCTCACCGGCTCACTGCGGCCGGCGAGTACGTATACGGCCGGACATTATTTAATAATGCATTACTACGTGCATTAACGCGCGCGATACAGCGGCCATACGTAGCCGCCTAGACACATCCTCGTGCTCGCCCACGAGCGCGCGCGTGCTATCGCACGTGTGTCTCGCGTCCGCGTGTGCACGCGTGTGTGCGATAGCATGCCTGCGTACGGCGAGGGCGCCTCCTATATCCCCGTACACCTTTCAGCGTGGTGACGAGCGAAAGAGGGGTGGCTATGGGGAACCAACCCCGTTCCCCCCTCGCCCTCCTGTTCGTCTCCGCCGTTCTCGCTCTGTCGTACCCTTTTCCTTCCTCTCTCTTTCTCCCTCTTTTTGTCTCTCCGCCGCTCTATCTTTCTCGCGTTCGCTCTTCTGTCGTGTGGTGTGCCGCTTCACACACACACACACACACGTCCACACATACGTACTCGGACGCACTCCCACACACTTGCGCCCGACACACGCATATGGTACGCGTTTCTAGTGGGCTGTATATTTCAGGACTGCGGGCATAGTTACAGTGCACCGTGCAATATGCACGCTGTGGAGGGTGCGGACTGTAGCGTTCGAAGCCTCCGAGTGCAACGTGCTAGGGCGCAGGGAGAGAGAGACAGAGAAAGAGAGAGATAGTGGGTACGGAGAGGATGGCCGCTCCGAGAATGGGGGAGGGTGGGTTTAGAGCGAGGTGCAGTGGACAGCGTGGTGGACTAACTGGGGCTCGTGTTACGGGGCCGCACATCGGCGAACTTAGCGTACCTATATGCCTGCCAGCAGAGAAACCCGGCGGGGTGCAAGGGCGACGAGGGAGAAAGGGACGAGGCGAGCGAGATAGGACGACGAAGACGAGAGAGAGTGAGGGTAGACAAAGGTCGTACGCATACACATACACACGTAGGAGGAACGGGAACAGTAGGGAGAGGGAGTACACTCTAACCAAAATGTTAATTATTTAACTAGCAGGTAGCTCGGCTAACGAGTCGGCTATACGGACCAGAGCCGTGGTGCGTCCGCACGGATCACACACTCGGAAACGGCGGCGGCGAAGCTTTGGCCGCATCCAATTACCGGCACCGGAAAAGAAACGGGTCTGGAAAAAGGGAAGAAAAAAAACAGGAGAATTGCTTAGAACCTGCGAAAATGATATTCTCGCTTCATTTTGTCCGGTTCTTTCGTGTTCAAATTTCGAGAGAAGGAGCCTCGAAGAGGGTCATTCGTTAAAGGTAACAAAGAAATCATCTCAATTAAGATCTCCAAATTAAGCAAACCAGTGCGAAGAAACACGAACGCGCATCCTGCTTCGATAAGTGCACGGACGACACCGCACTGTAACGACGCCGTTCGCTTAGTCGGAATACTTATAAGATTAAACTTCATAACAATGCATTGAAAAATGCGTTGTTTCGAAGCGCTCGGCATTTTTTTAAATGGATCACTGTCGAATTGTTTTTTTCCCCTTTTACCCGCCATAAGCAAAAAAGGGGAGAGAGAGAGAGAGAAACAAATGCATACGCTGCCTTCAATTTACCGGGATCAGCGAGGGTCGGCGATGCGATTATTTATTGGCGCGTTAACGGTAAGCCGCACGGTCGGCACTTCAATCGCGGTCTTTGTCATAAAAAAATCACGTGATAACATGTATATCAACTCACGATGCTGTGGATAAATAATACGATAACATGATTGTCTCGTTCAGCGATGCCGCCCCGTGGCGCTCTTCAGCCTGCCAGCCAGAACCCCTCTTCCTATCCCGTTCTTCCGTGTGCCTGACTGCCGCCGCTGCCGGCTTGTGAAGCGTTACTGTGACTAGAGAGAAGGCGGGGGTGGGAGGCAATGAGGGAGAGAGGTGAGAGAGAGAGAGGGGGCAGCTATCCCCTTGAGCGAAAATGGGGTAAATCGAGATAAGGGCCGTGAAATTAGTGCGTGGACGATTTTATTAGAGCGTCGGCGTGTAATGAAGATTTTATGAGCGCCGCTCAATTATTGGTTATTTAACATCTCCGCGCTCCTTACGGAACAGAGAGAGAGAGAGAGAGAGAGAGAGAGAGAGAGAGAGAGAGAGATATGACAAGAAAGGAATGGGGAGGGTGAGTCGTGCCCGTCCTCGTGCCGGATTCATAATTGTTTTGCACCATCGAGAGAAGGAGGATGGGAGAGAAAGAGAGAGAGAAAGACAGACAGAGAGAGGGAACGTATCCGAACCCTCGTCGATAGGATCTCTCTCGATACCGCCGAATACCTAATTACCACGAGGCGCGCGGTCGCCATTCATCAGATAGCGCCAATCGGTCCTTATGGAAATTAGAGAGGTGAACCGAAACATACACACTGCACATCCCACCGATCCTTCGTCCCCATACCAATTCCGGACCTCACCATGTTACTGACCCTCTTACGAGACAAGGGAAAATTAAGGAAATTATAAATTCATTCCAATCCGCGAAAAACATTCCTATCATTATAGACCCATTGGCCAGCCCTTAAAGTTTAACAATCCTCTTATCGAAAGCAATATTAATTGGAACTATTATATGGCACGCGCGCAGATATTCGTGCCAGAGAAATTAAAAGAATTTCGTAAATTGATAAAGACAGGAATAGATAATTATGACGTTTTAAAATAAAGTAAATAAAGGCACGAAATCTTCGTTACATTTATTAATAACATTATAATTATTTGTACGTGACGTTTATACGTCATTTTCGAAAATACCAGATGATAAAGAACATTATTGACCGCGGAAGGTATGTTTTCAAATTTCGAAGATTCTGTTGTAAGAGAAAAGATATTCCAATTTACTATCCTTAAAGTAAGACACCGTCTTAGACGGAGTTGTAATATTTTCCAACCCCCTGAGGGTTAATACTCCGTCGGTGGAAAGTTCTCGCCGGAAGTTGCGGATTTTTTAAAGATCTGGCCGCGAGTATCGACTGTGCGACCTGGCCGAATCCCCGATGCTGTCGGCCACACTCTCTGGTTATCCGGTCTCATCGCGCCAGCCGATGTCCTTGAAAGTATCCGAGCGGAAGTTGACTCGTGGGTAAACGAAAGAAAGAGAAGTACATCTATATATAAAGATAGAGACAGTGAACTCGTAATATCGTGAACCATCGTCAGGTTGGGAGCAACTATCCCCCCCCTCTCTCTCTCTCTCTCTCTCTCTATATATATATATATATATATATATTCGAGTTCTCCAACGCGCAACCCTCTAACAGCTCCCACAGCACCAGGAATGGTACGAGGGATGGATACGAGGATATTTGAGGTGGACCGAACAGGGAAAGGGGTACAACCATGATATATATGTGTACATATATACTAACACACATGAATATATACATACGTATATATAGATATATATATGTATATAGAAATATATATATCATATACTATATAGATATACTTGTTTTGCTCTCCAGTACCGGAAACAGCTCCGTCCCGAGCTCGACCAATGCTATGGTAGCCAACATGGCGAACGCAGCGGTGCTCATATTTTCCGGACGGGTCGCTTTGTCACCGCTGCCGCCACCGCGAACGGTCGACCTCGCGAACTTTATCGGTCGTATGCAATGGTTAGAGCGGAAGCTGGATGCATATGCATTGCCTGCCGCCGCTGTTGTATTCCGGTGTTAAAGGTCCGTCCGAAGAACAACGTGTCACCGCTACCGAAAGATCGACGCGGAGGCCGTGTCACGTACCGCTTTCTCTTCCGTTCTCCAAGCATTGCCCAACTTTACATGTCTGGTGAAAACATCGGGGAAAAACCGACGCGTTTTCATTTTGAAAACCGGTCGAAATAACGCTTTTTAAATTAAAAAAAATCTCCGAAGCGCCAGGATTCTAGATATCAACGACGCTCGCGCATTTTGATTTATTGCAATATGTATTTCTTAATGGCGTTTATTGTTTGATCACCTCTCGAGCTACTGCATTTAGAGATGCAATGCAGAAACCTTAAAATGATTTCAAATGCGCGCTTTCGTTATGTTCGAGCCGCGCTATATCTATCGAGGACGGAGCGCGCAGAAGAGATGCCAGTATATCGATTTTATATGCAACAGATACACGGTATATTAATTATAATCTTATTTCGCGTCACGTGAGCGTATTAGCCACCACGGCTCTCCCAGCGGGTCCATTCTCGTTCGCGCCAACAATCCGATTAAGATCGAAAAGTTGAATTGCGATGACCCAATTCGCGCGACAAAGCGCGCGCCCTTTTTAATCCGACCGAGAGCGGCCGACGACATTGCGAAGATATTTCGTATATATGCGAAGCGTGTGTGGCAATGTACGTCCTTTCGTAAACGAAAGAGCTGGCTAATGTGTACAGCACACGCCATACGTGGGTGTGACAGCGCGGTTATAATAACACACAACCCTTCACGGTACGATGTACTATATGCCTTCGAGTGCTTAATAATGAAGAAATTAATAAAAAGCTGGCGCAACGAGACGTTTTGTTGGCAAACGCTTGACAGCGTATCTTACTCGTTATCCAAATAGCGAGCACGTAGATCCAAAGGATTCTTAAGAAATATCTGAATAATTAAATCGTTTTTTAAGAGAAAATTATGGTTCATGTACGAAACATGATGAATTTTTAGTATTTTAAAGAAAATTTTTCTATCTTGCGATAAATGATAGATTCAAATTCTCGTTTTTTATTCAACATATTTAAGACACTTGAGTTAAAAAGATAAAATGAGTATTGACTAAATAGACAAAGATACGCAATACTCAATGCTGCAAATGGTAATGGGATTTTTCAGGAAGGCTTCACTGTTGAAGGACTCTCTCTCTCTCTCCCTCTCTCTTTTCCAGAAAAAAGTTTTGAATTATTGTCTTAAAATTAAAGTGAAAAACGTTTGCAACGATGCGCGAGTGCAATGGAAACGATATTCGAGAATTATATATTTTGTTGTGTAGAAAAAAATGCGAATCATCGACCGTTACCTCCCACAAAAGTAAAACTACTTTGTATACAAGGGAGGCATTGAAGACACGAAATTCTAATAGAAGGTTAGTAGAGCTATCTGCAAACGTATGCTGTTATAAGTAGAAACACTCGACACAAGCCTGCACGCACACGCATGCATTTACCTACATACGCATGTGCGTGTGTACGCACGCATTTCGACATAGTAACATACAAGATTGGTAGGTGCGTCGTGGGATGGTTAGTGAGTGAGTATTTGGGACTTGCAGACTTGAAGATAGGTACTTTCCGCCTCCGGTGGAAACTGACGGCAAAGGGAGAGCTTTGCGAGAAGAAATTGTCGGCGGAAGGTACCCGGGCTACGAAGATAGCGATGGCTACGAACCTTTCGGGAAGATATCATTAAATTTCCGGAGCCCGTCCTAGTTCGCCGTTCTACCTTCGTCCTAGCGTATCCTGGTCCATTCAGCAGCGTCGCGAGCGACGTCATATCGATTGCTAACGTGACGATCTATTTCTGCAATGGTCGGGTAGAATTGCAGAATTTCGAAGTAATAAAATACTAACGGTACATAAATACTCTCTCAGTTTTTATTTTCGAGAATGCTACATTAGGGAATAATTTGAGAAACTATTTTGAACGACATTAAATTTTCAACAGTCGATATTTTTATTACTTACTTTTGGTTGACACAAGTAATTTACAATTAGTCTGATATTGAAGTAAACTTCAGTTTAGAATTGTCACATTATATTGGAAACATATATTGTCTATATTTAACGTGATCAGAAATCGCGGCTTGTCTCGATTAACCTACTATACTTCGTAATTGCTTTTGCAAACCTAAACAATGTTGCTAGTGAATTAAGAACATCTTATTTCGAGGGATCTTCCCGGGCAACGTAGCTTCTCCGGAAAGGTTCGTCCCTTGTACGCGTTTGGAATAGGGTCTTACCTCTCGCCTGAGACGGAAACCAGGATAAACGGGAACAGGGAGGGTCTCTCATTCGCGTTGCAGGGTCGTTCCCTGCGAAGGTGGAGCAAAGGAGAAGCTTTCGCCTTCGACCCCAACCGAGGCAAGGGGGAGAGGGCGAAGAAGGGGAAGGAAGAAGGGAGCTGAGGGACCCGGAGGGTTGAGAGAACGAGCAACCCTCAGGATTCGACCTGGACCGACGACGACCCTTCTGCGAAATATCCTCTGGACTGAGGCTGTCTGCAACCATACACAGTCCTCATTGGTGTGAGAGATGCGCGCGCGCACACACACACACACACACACACACACACACACACACACACACGGAGCAACATACACGGTCTACACTTACGAATGTTACATACGTTACTCGGCTGTCTCGGCCGCTGCTGTAACTCTACACTCGCACACCTATACACACATACACACATATACGCGTGCACACGCAACACACACACACACACACACACACACACACACACACACACACACACACACACACACACACACACACACACACACACACACAAAAGTGCGCGTGATAGAGCGACCGTACGTGTGCGGCCGTGTAAAGTTGGCGAAATCGTTTGTTCCATTCTTTGTGCACGTACGGTGCACCCCGGCGGCTTTGTGTACGCGCATAATAGTCCTCTACGATTCGTTTATTACGCGGAGATACACCGCGCGCCTCCTTCATATAGATGCACCAGCCGGATTTTTCTTTCGCGCTGCGTTCAAAGGACTTGCGCGCGTGCGTCGCAGGTCAATAGGTACTCTGTGGATTTTCGCGGATAAATATGTTGATTTTTCCACAAGTAGCTGTTATTTCCGTTATTGTTCTTTGGCGTGTCAATTAATATGATGCGATCGTAAATGACTCTCGACGATAATAGAAATTATTTTGTTAACATTTAATTAGAATTACCTTCAGTTTTTCTGTATAAATAATTATTGATATTGTTTTGCAGATTTAATGTTAATCTTATTATACCAATAACAGAAATCATTAATGACACGTTTATAATGACGATCATTAATGATACGTTTAATCTTATTTACTTTATAATTAGACGTTAATTTGTGCACAGTACTTTAGCATATGTCTACCCTCAACTTTAAATAGAAATTTTCTCTACTCTTAGAATCAAATATATCAATATGTATTAATTTTTGTGTCGCAGTATAAAAAGTTCTAATATCAAGTTTCTTTAATAATTTCAAGACGTCTTGCGACAACCCTCAAGTTTTGACATTAAAAAGATTAAGCCTCGCATAAACTCTCTCATCATTCTTCTCACGTGCCCGCTGATGCAAAGTACACACCCCCGACGCTCGCTTCACGCCGCCGCGGTGCCGTTACCGCTCCCCTCTAGTGCCCAGTAATCCACGCGAACTCCGTAGATCCCAATAGTTAAAAACCGTTTCGCGCGCGCGGGCGTAACTCCGCCGCCGTCGGAGTTTCGCGGTTCTCTTCCGCGCGCGTTTTTATATTTTCTTTCTATCCTCTTTCTCCTCGTCCACCCTTCGCCGTCCCCTTGAACCCTCGCGCGGGTATGTGGATCTCGGATTTACCGGGCAGGTGGAGGCAACCGAAGCCCGCAGCAATCGTACCACGGAATTATTTAGAACAGTGGATAGTAGCCACGTTGTAGTTAGGTTGGCTGCGGTGCCCAGGACTACCACCCCATATCCACCCTACCTTTGCCGTCCCACACCACGAGCGGACCCCGATGTTCAACCACCCTACTCACCCTTCCTCCCCCTCCTCTCTACTCCCCCTCGCCTCCAGTCCCCGGCCACCCTTCTGCCCCCGTGCCAGCCAACCATCCAACCTCTCCTGTCCCCTTTTGCCCTTCACCAACCACCGAGTGTACTCCACCTCCAGCCCGGCTTAGTTCAAAGCAGCCCAGCAACCCGCCACCCGACTCTCCCTCTCCCTCCGCACCCTTTTACCGCTCCCTCGCCCACTCGCTCTCTAGCCACCCATCTACCCGCCACCCCCTAGCAGTAGCTCGACGTACCCTTGCGTGCTTGCCTGCCTGCCTGCTTGCCTGCCTGCCTGCCTGCCTGCCTGCCTACCTGCCTGCCTGCCTGCCTGCCTGCCTACCTACCTACCTACCTACCTGCCCGCCTGCCTGCCTGCCTGCCTGCCAGCCATCCACCTAACCCAACCACCCCATCTACCACCCACTTTTCTCTCTCTCTCTCTCTCTCT
>NW_011967158.1:168506-194598 GCF_000949405.1 Vollenhovia emeryi | reverse complement strand
TCCTCTCTCTCTCTCTCTCTCTCTCTCTCTCTCTCTCTCTCTCTCTCTCTCTCTCTCTCTCTCTCTCCCCCCCCTCTCTCTCTTTGTCTCTCTCTCTCTCTCTCTCTGTGTCTGTCTCTCTTCCAACTACGCTACTACTAACCACCCACACTCTGTGCCCCCCTTTCGACCCATCCCCTCGGCGCGCACCAGCCCTGCTACGCCGCAACCACCCCCGAACAGAAAACACAGCTGAGCCAACGTGCTCTCGGGCTGAAATGCCTTCCACCTTTCAGAGGGAAGAGTGTCTTGCTGCTTCGCTCTCCCGCACACCCACCTTCCGCCCACTTCACATTCCCCATTCCACTCCCCTACCGCCTTTCCCGCCATCCTATCTCCTTTTCGTTCCTCGTTCTCGACCTTCCTTCTGCCGTTGACGTCCTGGCTCTCTCACTCCTCGTGTGATACGTACGTAAAATACATAACTGACAAAATAATTGAAGGTACGATTGTAACCGCGAACTGTCCTTTCTCTTATTTTCACTGGACTTCGGTTCTGTCCTTCCTCTCCCCCACAATGACTCACGAATATATAAGGTCGATGGATACCTGTCCACCGCGAGCACGGCAAGTTAGTTCGCGAATATTTTAGCGAGTACATCCTCCGTAACGGTCTCGCGTCGCGCGTGGTTGTTCCCCTTTCCTCTCGTCCTGCATCCTTTAGCCGAGAAACAAGTCCGACCGTATGCAGACACAACGTTACACGGCGGTATAACTCACCCGCCGCTCCCAAGTGGCGTTTATTTCGATGGTTAGTGCCTCTTTCGTCGTTTGTCGTGTCTGCATTCCGTTCGCGGGGTAATTTCGTTTGCGGCGATTAAGTCTTTCGCGCGTTTCCGATGATGCAACCCTCGCGTGATAATTACTATGATTAATGGCAAGGTTGATTATTGATCAAAAGAAATTTCGACTATTGCACTATTCGACAACGAAAAAAATACGAAAACGTAGCTAATTGTTTTTCGTTTTTTTTTTAGGCGCTACGTACGATTCTATTGGAGTTGTTCTAATACGTTACAATTCTGAGATAATTACAATTAAAGTTGCAAAGAAGGCTTAAAGATACCTAGAATTAATATAGAGTCTATCGTGTAAAAATTGCGACTTACATAGATTTTTACAATAGATCTTATATTAGTTATAAATCTTCTTACAATTAATCATAATCTCGACGCAACAAGTTTCTTTTAAGGGCTGAAAATCCTTACGACGTGTTTCATTTTGATTGTAATAAAATTTTACACGTCACATATCATAGTTATTAATGTACATTAAAAATAGTTTTTGCTATCTTAACTGCAATTGTCCCGAAATTGTTACACAGCAATTGATAAACAGGGTTTAGCGTTCAGAAAATATAGAAAATAGTTATATTATGTGCTCGAAAAAATTCAATCTTTGTTAAACGGTGTTATTGGTACGTGTATGTTTTGCCGTAAATTTTATAGAATAATTTTCTTAGATTTTTATTGTAATATTTTACATTAAAAATGAAGAAAAAATATTATGTTAGAATAAAATATTTGCTCTTATATCTCTAATTAACTTGCGGGATGGAATTGCCTTCTTCTCAAAGTCATCGACTTTGATTTCGTATTTCGTGTTGGACTTCTCGCAGTTCGAGACTCGCAGTCGATCGTCGTATCCGTGACTTATAGAATCTCTACACACATACGAACAGACTGTAACGCGTAGAAATACAGTTCTTTATATAATCGCGCGAACGTTCGAATGATTAGTCCATTTATTTCCTTCCGCGCTTTGTTCGCGTATTCGAGCGACTCATTAATAAGCTGACGTTTTGTTTTGTATCCCTTTGTCGTCGAAACAATTAATTCGCACACAATCAGGGCGATATTTTTAAATTGTCTGGCAGAATTTGCGTTTTGTTCGTACAGTATCGCTGCAAATTTCGATTCGTTAATTCCATACAGAATAGCTGCAGAGTTTCAATGATCTTTTAACATAAGCACTGCGCGAAAGGAATTAGCGATCAATTAATAAACAATTAATCTAACTGGATGCAATGTTAAACACGTACTTAGGATGGCAATCGATACCTGACTACTATCTTTATATAGTGCAGTCTATCTCAAGCATGTTATTCCAACTTCTTTGTAAAGATAATATAAAATAAAAATTTTCTTCTTTTAGACTCTTTAACAAAAATATATTTAAAGGACGTAAACCGTGTTAAAGAATTCAATAAATCAATCTATCAAACTATCGGCGATTTGATAACGAAACTATCGAATCTTTTATATAACTATTGCCAATTTATAAAAGACAAATGGCCAGGGGCAAATGTTGACTGTTTGATATCCGAAGTTAATAATTTTGAGCATCTCCAATAGTGCACAAACACTAAAGTGTTAAACATAACTACCAAAACTTAATACGTTTGAACAGGAATATTGCAGACTCTTAACAGTCCAGGGGCTAAAGTTTCCATCAATGAGCAGTTGTTAATTTTCAATTAATCGCAAGATTAAGCGTACACTTAGTGGAAAAGGCATCAATCGTCGCGTGAATACGTCTCACGTCCTCAATTATCCTCTAAAACCTACATGCGTAGGAACGCGTGTGGCCGGCCAAAGCGCTGAAGCGAACATATGCGAGACTACTCACCACCCCCTTCGCGCCAACCCCCTGGGGGCCGTCTATTCCGCACGTACTTACGCAACTGGTACCCGATACCAGTGTGCATGTCTCGGAGAATACCTGTCTCCGTAAAGCGGGTATTCCGTGTACACGTCCCTACCTGCTAGCAGAGCCCCGCCTTGCGAGCCACCCCCTCGCAGGGGTGTAAGACAGAGAGAGCGAGAGAGAGAGAGAAAGAGCTTACACCGTCCTTTCTCTTCCTCCTCACCCCTCCCCTCCCCCTCCCCCTCCTCTCTCACCCTATCTCTTCGAGTATGTGTACACACGCGTGCGAAATCGCACCGACCCTCGTCGTGCGTGTGTCAGAGGGGACCGTGAGCAAGAGAGCGAGCGAATGGTTGAGGGAACAGCGGGGCGGAAGAGAGAGAGCGAGAGAGAGAGAGGGGCGGGGGAGAGAGGTACAATATTCTCTATGTATTAGCTACATATCCGGCACATAGGGTAGTCCCGAGTACATAGAGGTGATGTTTGTAAGGTGTAATACATAGGTGCGACGTACATAGGAGCGCGAGCGCGTTCCACCCACACGTGCATACACACATACGCGCGCGAGTATACGCACACATATACCGAGCCACGCGGACACATCCGCAGACGTCGTCCCTGTGCGGAGCGTTCTGCGAGGGTGGTTGAACGGGAAGAGCGCGGAGCGGGCGGGTGCGGTGGCCGAGGTAGCGAGGAATGGGGGAGGATGGGCAGAGGGTCCCAACGCGGCTGACACACAAATAACCGAGCCACCTCTTCTCTCTGACTCACCCTCTCCCCCTCCCCCGCCGCAACCGTCCCCCGGAGTCTCTATCCACCCACTCGTCCACCCACTCCCGCACTAGCAACCAGCCAGCCCGTCGGCCACCCGAACACCCACCCCAACGCCTGTCCACCCCTACCCACACTCTCGCGACCGACCCATTGCCACCCTACCACCCACCGACCGACCAACCGACCGACCGCCCGGAGCCACCCTTAACCAGCGTTAGGTACAGCTGAATTACGCACTCCGATGCGAATGCGGAACCAACAGGCAAACGCACGCCAGCAAGCGAGCGCGGAGAATTATGGGAAAATGAGCCGAAATTTTCTGCCTTCCACCGCGACGAGCTAACCGCGTCCAACGAATTCCGCCCGATGTCCGCGAGATGTGTCTGGGGCCGAAAAATTGTACAAAGGTGAAAAAACGCTGAAAATCCGACAACGCGTACTCGGAACATTATTCGCGAATAACGCATCGATTTCTCCTTTGTTTCGTCGGTGACAATTAGGCGGGAAATGGATGATCTTACATCCTGCAAATCCTGCTAGATGCCAGTGGTTCGGACGCGATGGCTCGAATTTGCCGTGATCTACGGTGATACGTGCGAGGGAGACTCGCAAAGAGAGAAAACGCATGACGAGGGGAGAAAGTTCGCGCATTTCGATTTCCTGTACGCAGAGGGAAAAGTCGGACACACACGAGTGATACGAGAATCGACCGTTGATACTAGTGTAGTGGAAGACGCACTGGACTTGCAAGTTAAATCAGGACTTACCCAATTTTAGAAAGCAACCGCGTGGAAATAAGTTATGAATTAATTAGTCGTCGATGCACTATGAAAAAAATTACACGGACGAGTATAAAAATTATGAAGAAAAATCAAATGCATATATTTTCATTACAAATTGTATAAATTGTACGCTTGTCCGTACAATTTTACATATTTTTTGTACGTGGTGTCCAAAAATGCGTTATAGTTTTTTTTTCCGAATGCAGATATTGCAAAGAGTAATAGTGTTAATGTTACTTGACGTGAAATTTGCTTGGATTTTTTACTTTTATCATTAAGATACAATGATTTCACAAGATGTTGGCAAGCTAGAAAGATGCAACAAACGATGGACGCTGATGAAATATTTGTAAAGAAAGATGGACTCCGAATTCGTTGGAAGATGAGAATATAACTAAGAGAAAATATGTGATACTCTTTACACACTCCGTATATTCAATTCCATTTGCAAGCACGAAGCAACCGTACATTAGAGTTGTATGTAATTAAGTTTTCCCTTAGGTTAATTGGGGTTTCGTCTGTGTACGAGAATATCTTAATTGCTTGCGATTTAGAAATCACTCTATAGATACAGATTTACAGAATTTTCCACGCGAATGATCGAAAAATATTGTGATTCGAACTTTTTTTTGAAATATTCTTTTTACTATTACGCAACATGAAGCGGGACAAAGCGAGAGCATGGCAAAACATTTCTGGCCCCGGTATCGCAGGGATTGTTATCGCAAAAAGCTACGAGCGACAACGGACCGAACAATCGCGCGTACGCAGGATAGCGTGCAAACCGCATACGCGCGACTGACGTAAATAGTTATCAGCACCTTTTGCGAAAACAAGCCTAATGCATCCGCACAATGTGTGGTAACGGTACGCTCGCGGGCCACCGGTACGAGCACTCGCGGCGTCGGCTGCAATCTTTTTGTAAGAGAGAAAGGTCACTCCGCTTTCTGTGGCAACGTGGCTTCCGGTCTTGTCGGTTTAACATCTATCGCACGACTCGACCTTTTTTCATCAAGACTCTGCCACCAATTTGGGAAGCGAACGAGACACAGAAGAAGGCAGGAGAAGGAGAGATGGTGAATCGCGCGATATCACGCACCAGGTATTCCTCTCCGCTATGAAATCAGCCTCGCATCGCGGAAATCCACCCACCGTCACCCCATCCCCGGGCCAGCCATCCAAACCACCCACCGGAGGCGGGGGGCAGAGCCGGAGAGGTAAAGGGGGAGAGAGAGGTGCGGGTGACACGGCCGGGTGGCGGCAAGGGGGAATGAGGGTGGATTCCGCATGGATTTCGCACGTTTCAATGGAACAAGGCACGCTGATGTCAACCTACCTGCGTTGGTTGGGTTCAACGCACCTCTAAAGCAACCACACCTCTACCCACCCTTGCGGAACGTTCACCACCTTCCCCTCTATTTTACCCTCTCGACCCACCTCCGACCTACGCCACCCTCGCCCCCTCACTGTCCCCCATCGTTCCCCCCTTCTTCCCCCGCGCTCTCACCGACCTCCATCCCGAACCCTCTAACCACTCTACCGGTCGACCCTATCTACGTACGTAGCCGCGCTCGCTCGTACATACGCTCCCTATATGTGCCCCATGTACCTCGTTTACATACATCTGGTACATAGACCGAGGTATGGTATCAAAATGGACGCAACCTACGCCAGTGGGCACGGCGCTAGATACGGACGCACGCACGCACACGCGTACACGCACGCACACACACACATGCAAGCGCGTGCTCGCGCGGCTACGACAAACCGCATTCACATACATGTACGCGCGGTTATAGCACTCCGTTATAATAGTAGGGACTATCACGGGAAACGTGACCACTTGGATGTGTATATGTGCGTCTATGTGGTGTCACGCATCTTCGTGTGTCGTGTCTTTGCTCGCTCGCTCGCTCGCTCGCTCGCCCGCCCGCGTGCGCACGTGTCTTATGTACGGTGCGCGCCGTCGTCATTGTCGACGCCGTCGTCGTCATCGTCGTCTTTGCACGGCGATATATACGTTGGGTACGAGATACGTGTACACGCGGGTTGCGTATCGCCTCGGTTGATTGTGGACCCTGTGCGGAATTGGGCCTCGGCTACACGTGAACACGGCTACGCGCCGATAATCACAGGTAGCGATTCATCGCCGTGGAATCGGCCCCCTCGTTCGTCCTCTGTTCGAGACACGGGACGCCCTAAAGGGACTTTGAGATATGGTCACGGTTAGTTGAACAGCCAATACAGGCTGGGCGCAGAGCTGCGGACACCGGCCTGTATCGCTCGTCAAACGCATTCCTGCATACGTGCTCATTAACTTCCGCGCTGTTAAAGGCAAAAAACTAATTTTTATTCCGCTACCAGATCTACGACGGCGCACGGCAGTCGAAAGAGAACGATGATGCACGAGTGGACGAAATTACTAAGATTGTGTAATAAAATGACAATTGATAAGTGCTACGAACAGAATATAAAATTCATGGCGTTTAAACAAAATATTATATAATAATCGCGAGCGAAAAGAGAAGGCTCGTGCAGAGATGTACTTTATCAGCTCTTATGATAAATTAATTTCGATGAAGCCGAGAGAGAGAGAGAGAGAGAAATTCTGACTAATTCAAGTTTTGATGCTAAACAGTCGAGAAGAAACTGTAATGGAAATACAATAATTAACACAGGATTTATTCCTGTATTAGTTATATCATCGAAAAATGAATTTACCGCAGTTATACCGGCTCCAATCTCTATATGAATTATGCAGGAATTTTTCGAGGCTGAAATAACTTTCGTGTCTGAAATAACTTTCATTGGACCGGCGCTGGTGACTTGCTGAAAAAATACTCGACGCGTCCTCTCGCAACGTAATTATGTTAACGACTGGCAAATAGATGCCTCGTAATCGTAACCTTTCGGATTATTCTACCACCCCTAGTGAATACATAATTTGTCCTGTAATCGCGATCGTCCTGGGATCCTCTCTCGGAACGTTTGCGACGCATTGCGGTGGCTCGCGAGCTCCAGCTCTCGTGCAACGCGAGACCCTCGAATTTTTAGTCCGCACAAACATTAAATATTCGCAGTCGCGGCCCGGTCCGACCACGCCGTACCATGCCAGGCCACGCCACGCCATGCCGTTGTGCGGATTTATTTGGGAATATTCGCGCGCGCGGATCGTGCCGCGTCGCGCGGCTCTTCTCTCTCTCGCCGGGCGTGTGCGTGCATACATGCGTGCGTGCGCGCGTACGTGTATGGATGCATAGATGCGTGCATGCGCGCGCGCCCGGCCGCAGATACTGCACAATGTTATTTAAAATTTCGACCATTCATATTTCACCGACGCGACCGTCGGTACAGGTCGCGCAAATATTGACGGTCGCCGAACGTGTATCGGGCCAAGCCGGCGCGCACGGCCGGATACTTTCGTAAATATTTAAAGGACCACCCGGGTGGGTAATTAATCGGCTCTCAATGGAGCGTTAAAACAATCGCGGGATCGGCAGCGGTAAACGGGGTGAACGAGAACCCTCTTCGCGCTTACCGAGGACAAAAGCGCAGCGTGGACAGCGCGAGCGCGCGCGACCGGGGATGACGAAATTTTCGGAAGAGTCGTTTCAATCAGAAACCTAATATTCTTTTCCAATTTCGAGCCAATCGATCCGGCGGTCTGCTGGAAATTCCCTTTGCTCCCGGTCCCCATCCCGCACACGCATTCCCATACATACGATAAACCGATACAGCGCGGCCCGCTTTCTCTCCCCCTCTTCCCACGTGAGACCGCACACATTCCAACGTAAAACGTAACTAATTACCAATACCGTTATTGTATGAGTAACGACCGCACGCTGTCGTCCATCCCCCGTGTCTCTCGCATTTTACATCTCGGACGAAAGGAGAAGTGGCGCGCGGGACACCCGCGCGATACCCAGCGCCTTCTTATGCTTTGCGAGGGTAGATGGGGGGGGAAAGGAAAAAGGGATGATTAAAGTTGAATTTAGATTCGGACATGTAACGCCGAGATCGAGAGATGTAATTTCATGTGAATTTGGATACCACGCTGCAGCGTGGCATTGTGCAGAATAATCGATTACAGGGGGCGGCGTGTAGTCGCGCGTATATATATATATATATGTATATATATATATATCGCAAAAACAGTACAAATCCAATATTTTATTATTCCGTAAATTTAATGATTACATCGCGAATGGATTTTTAACATTCGAATTTAATTAAGTCGGGCATTTAACGTGGCTACTTTACCCGCACAGAGTGATTAACCGGTGGTTGGAAAAGGCTTGGTTCTACTATCGGAAGTAATTAAATTACCCTACATCGGAATTCGTAATGCTTAATTAAAAGTTGTAAAAAATCTTGATAGGACGGAAAGAGGGGGGATGGGATTAACGCGAAAAGACTTTCGCGGTTCGGTTGCGCTCGACGAAAATAATCCAAGATTCGTCCTACTTTTATCACGACACGTCCTATATCTCGCCATCTCGACGACACCTTTGCACTAGGTGAGTCGACCCAACTTCCTTCTCTCGGCAGCAAGGGTTCCGTTAATCTAGGATCCGTGGAGTGAAACGGCGGTGCGCGGGGGGAAGGGGCGGAAGGTGGCGGGCGGGACGGGCGGAGGGAACGTTGACGGAGGGGCGGACAGAACGACGAGGGAACTGGAAGGACCAAAAGAGACTACGAGGGTAGAACCGAGAAGATGGCCGAGGGAGAAAGAGCAGGCAAAGTGGAAAAGGGACGAACGGAGAACGGAATGGGATGAGAGACGCTTGCGCGGGGGCGGGTGAAAGGGGTTCGCACAGCACTGGGGACTCTTGATAAAGGTGGGGTTGGTAGATCCGTTGATGAAGGTTCAGGCTAGAGGGTTACTCTCCGCTCTTCTACCCTGATGGCTCCCGAGGAGGCGGAGGCGGCGGACGAACCGACAACCGAGGGGAGGGTGGGGAACGAGAAGCGACTCTGGAGGTAGGAAGGCGGGTTTGCGAGGGTGTGGGTCCGGTGCGGTCCAAGAAGCACTGATTCATCCCCGGAGTTATGCCCCGGACGGTCAAGGAAGATATACAACGCCGATGTATTTTCGCGGCGTCTCGCTCTTAGACTCCTACGGCTCTTTTCTTCGTCCACGGCGGGAGAGCACAAAGACCGGCCAGAAGGATGAAGATGGAAACAGCGGGGTTACGGGGGGAGCGGGTGAACCGGAGCCACCGTCGATAACGAGTGAAGCGAAACGCCTGGGGAATTGAACATCGGAGACAGGGGGAATGGGGAGAAAAAGAGAGACCGAAAGTGTCGAAATTAATAAGGGTACCGTCGTTGTTAGCAGTAACAATATGACGTTTTTCTTGAATTGCGTGCTTGTCCTGACGGTTTCTTGCAGTGTGAAAACCGATTGTCCCTTGACGCCACGGGACCAACTTGAAAGATTTGCGAATGGTCAGGTTAAGAAAGAGATCGTCGACGGTTTTTTTTAGAAAACATTTATGTCACGCAAGGATCGCTTGAAAATTCCCCTGTCTATAATTTTTTAATCGTCTTCGTATTCTCCACTTGTCACTGTCTTTTTCTTCTCGCTCCCCATTGCTTGTTAACGGCGAAATTGAAAATTTCGGAAACAAATTGGAAAAAACGAGGAGACTTATTGTACATACATGTAATTTAACATTTTTTGCTGTTTGGTCGGAAAGTTAATATATTAGTGTTATAAATTATTATAGTACTCGTCTTTTTAAGCAACAAGAATATAAGTAATTGTAATACATATTTTAATGAAATTAAGAGAGTTTCAGTCATGACTGTATTTATCATGAATTAATTATGAAGGAAAACTTAAAAATCGCGTATTCGACAGCTCTGTATACGGTCGACAATCCTTATTGGCGCGCAGTTCACAAAAGTCTCAAATATACGCGTAGACAACATCTTTATACTGTTATTGCGACAAATATTATATGCCTCGGTGGTCGAATTGGTGAGACGCCCATCTAGAATGTAGGGAGGTCCAGGTTCAAACCCTGGCCGAGGTAATACTTTTCGCAATAAATTTTCTGTATTATTAAAGATGTCAGGTATGGTCAAGAAAACACTGTCGTTGTTAATTATGTTTCAATATTTGAACTGACTTATTTTTTGTAAAGAAGCACTTTATATGAAGAGGAAAATCAAAATTTACGGTTACTAGAATTTTTTTTTCCGAAAGAGTCACAAATAACTCGGAGCACTTAAAAATGATTTCAAAACTCTGATCTTGAGATGTACATAATTTACTATAGCACGCTAAGTAGCAATGCGTAAAATTTTTGTTGCGTTTTCCATGGAAAATACTCCATGCGATTCTCTACGCTAGTGAAGAATGGGCTTTCGTGGAAACGGATAGGTCGTTTCACACAGCAATGTAGATACTTCTCGGAGAAGCCAACGCAAGGAAATAGGAGGGCTATGAGAACATCTCATCTCGAACTAAAACCATAGCGAACCTCGAAGGGGCCTCGCCGGGGTGTAGGTCGTAACGACGGGGTGTTTGGATGACAAAGAGCACCGACGGAGTTTCGGAACACCGCATAGCTCTGACCTGCTACTGCTAGCCCAGGAAAGTATATATAAGTCGTAATGCTAGTAGCAGCCAATTAGAACGCGCTATGTAACAGCAAGCACAAAGCTTAAAAAAGAATATAGACAAGAAAATATTGCTGAAACTATTTTTTCCATAATATAGAGAGAATAGTTTCTCGTCTACTGTCATAAAATTGCACATACTTTTGCCAGATGTCGTTTTTTCAACGGTACTAATGGATAGATACTAATAACACAAATTTAATAAAAAGTGTAACATATTTTCAAAAAATAAGGTTATTAAAAGTAATTTTATTTCTCATTTCAAAAGTATCCTCAGTAATAAAACTCTTGTGCGTTTATCATTTTATTAAAAGTATTTTATTAAAGTATAACTGTTTTATTAAAAGTATAACTGTGCCTCTTAATTTATGAATACCGACTAATCTGGCTTATTAGAATAATTCGCGCAGCGATGATTCATTTTCTATTTATACCTTATTGATATATTTTATAATTTTTCATTATTGTTACGGACTTGACAGAATAAAAACTTGACAGAATGCACAATTTCTAACGTATAGAAAAGTATGCTGTGAAATAACAAATGTTGCTGAGTCGACTTCATCGAAACGATACAACGCGCGACATCGTTGTTCCGCTGTACCGTCGCGCGTTACAGCATATAAGTACATACAGATAAGAACTTGCTGTACTTACACGTAGTTTCTCATGTCTATCGGAGCACTCGGAGGAACAAGTGGACGTTTGCGAGCCGTCAATTCGATCTTACGCGAATTCTCGGATTACCGTAGTTCGACAATGGGTCGGGCGAGCGGTGAAACAGGATGGGTTACCTCATCCGCGTAATGGAAAAGTAAATAACCCCCGATCGTTATGCGGAGGGTGAGGTACGGCAGGTTTCTTGGTAGCGTAGGTGTTAGTTTGGACAGAAGTGAGGGGGGGGGAGGAGAGAAGGGCAAGCGGATCGGCAGGGAGGAAGGGAGGCAGATAGGGCGCGATCATCCGTGGTTCGTGGGCCGTGGTTCGTAGTCAAAGAGAGCGGTGGGAGGTAATAAGGGTAAACTACTCTCGTTCCATTACGCGCGCTATCAAGGTCCGCGCGAAGCGTTTATTAATAACCAAGGAAGCCAATCTCTCCGTCTCGCTCGCGCGCCCTACGGCCCTCGGCCTCGCAGCTCCGCGCGCCTTGTCCCTCTTTCTCTTTTCGACCGACGGCGGCGTCTCGGCAGGGACCACCATCTATTCGGCACGCTCGAAATTCCACCCAGAATTCTGCTTCTTGAACGTGTGTGCGTTACGGTTATATCTGTCGCTACCCTTAGCCGCCTCTCGGGCGCCTTTCCTCCCCCGAATAGTCGCCCCTCGAGATGGTCGCCCGAGGGGCGAAGCGGCAGCGGGAGGAAGGCTGGATATCTCGGGCGTCCTGTCCGTAATATCCCTAGTCCTCCTGCCTTCCACCTAACTCACTCCACCCACCCACCCACCCACCCCGGCCGCCGCCCTCTCCTCCCCCAGCCCCGTAGCCCCATTTACTCGTAGCAAGCCAGCCCACGTTCACCCCCCGGGGGCCAGAGAGTTAGGAGGGTTGCCTGGCGCCCTTCTACCGCCCCCGCGTTCACCCCTACGCCCCTCGCCTCTTTCTCGCCCCTTGGACGCCACACAAAGTGCGGACGGTTAGGGGCCGATGGTTTGAGGGGGTGGTCGGTTGGTTGGTTGGGTCAGGATGGAAACGGACCGCGAGTTTACGGATACCGATTGTATGAGCTTGCGCGTATATACACCTATGCGTGCGTGTGCGTGCGTGTGCGTGTACATGCGAACGCAAGTTTCCCATGTTGGGCAATGATGCTGTACCTACCGGTGGTGTAAATGTAACCAGGAATGCGTAGTGAAGGTACCCCTTTGTCATCGGGTAAACGACTAAATTGTACGTCCTACTGCCGGAGAGACTGCTGATATACAATATTGCTAATGTCCGGCACAGATCGCATCTTGCGTTAGGGATAATGAGGAAGATACGCGCATGCAGAGCCTGGCGGTCGTCGGTGCTGGCCGGTTAGTTACGACGGAGCACTTATTATGATCGTAAACTGCTTTGATCTTGCGCATCGCGGGGATTTTTACGACCAGACGAGGGCGAGAGCGGGGTCGTTAGCGAGGAGTTACAAGACATCGCGGAATTATTAATTTTGCATCGTCTGCCGCGTCGGATCAGGTTAATTCGCGCAAATCTGCCGTTTGCATTTGAAGAATTAAAATTTTCTACTAGAAAAAATGACAGGAGTGAAATAGAGCAGAAAAGTGGAGTATGACATTGTACAAAGATGATAGTGCTTTGAAATATGAAATAATTTGTATAATTGCATCTTGTATCGCTAGAATGTGCGCGGATTTAACAAATAAGTACACTGAAAAAATCGTTTTCGCTACCGTAGCTAATCGTGAGTTGCTAGAAATATTTTGCTGCCATAATTATAAATTTCTAAACCACAGCAAACGGTTTGCTGTCGCACCTAATACAATAGGCACAGTAGCAAAATATTTAGCTGTCTCAACTGAAATTTAGTTACCATATACAGATTTATTCTTGATTCGGAAAAGTTATCTCGCGTTATCTTCATATCATCTTAGTTACATCTCGATATTTCAGTTAAAGGTTCATTTTGCTCATAATTATCCGATATCAGTCGGATTCTGACGCATTCCGAGACGAAATTTTGGCCCTATGTTGAACCTTTAATTCTATTATAGAGTAGGACCTAAGACAGTAAAAGAGGTTGAACTGCAAGTACAAAATTTACTTCTACTTTAAAACTGACAGTGTCGGAAATTTCTACTTTTGCCAATTTAGCATTAAAGTAGGTCCTTTTAAGTAGGAGCTAAAGTAAATTTTTAGAATTAAAGATTCGAGGGAGAAGTAAAAAATATAATGTCGTCAAAGTATGTTATTGCTAGTCTATGGAGGTGTATAGATCAGCTAAGTTGACATAAATTATCCTTAAAAATGTCAAAATAGTACCAAAATTTCGACTCGGGATCACAAATAGTCTCTGAAAAATTTGTTTTGCCGCGTGAAGCATTTTACGACCGGATTCTCGTCTGGTGTGTTTTACTCCCCCCCCCCCTCCATCTCTCCGTAGCGGCTGTTTCGAATAAGCATAAAAGTAATTCGAAAGAAGAAAAAAAAGGAATAAACGGAAAGTGAGCGGATGAATACAGTATTGTGAAGCGATTATGTACTCGCGAATATATATTCAACCTATTATTATTTTGTAATCCAATATATTATTCCGTGTGATTTGTGAACAATAAAATCGTCGGCGATTTCCGCTTAAAATTAAATGTTTCTTTTTACGTATTTGCCATTGAAACGTGTAAATGATGGCGTAGCGCGGCAACAATAAATATCTCACAATTATAGTTTCCTCTTCTTCTCCGTTGTATTGCGCAGTTATCATTTTAGATAACTGTGGTTTTAGATAACATACGGTACTTCCATATGTTATTTAGAACCAAAATTCTTGCCGTGTCAACTTCGAAGATACGGATCCTAAGTTCGACCGTAGGACATTCCGTTTTTCCCTTGTCTCACAACGACGTTGACAAGTCCGTCCACAAGCATCCAATATCAGCAATTCCGAAGATGCATCCGTCATCGCCGGGAAAGGATCTAATCGTCCTTCGTCGGCTCCCTCGTTTCCGGCTGCGCAGTAGTCGAGCCCGCGTGTGCGAGGGGATTACGGATAAAAGTCGAGAAGGGTTCCGGGCGATACAAACCCGCCGTTTTTCGTCCGTCCCTCCCACTTCCCCTTCCCGCCTCCTCTTCGCGCGAGTTTCGCCTGGAAACACAGTCGGTCGAATGCGTTTCAATCCGCACGACTATTGGATGGTAACTGGATTGGTCCGTCCGAATTCGATGATTAACCGCGTTGTCTAAATATCAATGACTTTACCCGGGCGAGCTGGGGTAAGGGGCGCGGGCGCGGGGGCGCACAAAAACGATGACTGCGGAAAATCATTTACAGCGTTTCCGATGGGCGGCGGCGCACCGCGGGGAATAAATCGCGTGCACGGTAAAATTGTAATTTCGCCACAGAGAAAATAAAAACACACACCCGCGCCCGGCCGCGCGAATTACGCGCTTCAATTTTGAACATCATATATTTCATTTCGCCGCAGCAAGTTGCGTTTTTGGCCTCGCCCATTGTGTGTACCCTAAAACGGCCGGCACGAATTTACAAACCGATACGTGCCGCCGCATATTTTCGCTTCCGAAAAAAATACGAATCCCTGATGCTCGATGCGTGGTACACAGTTATATTTTTCAAAATAAAGAATAAATATATAAAATAAAAAGAGAGAATATTGCGAATCATTCGAAATTTCGTATAGTCACGAGTATGGAATGGACGTTACGGATTTGTGAAAAAAAAAACTACAGTAAATGAAGGCTTTCCCTTTATCTCTTTTCCTGAGGACTCGGCTTCAAACTGTCCATAGAATTTCTGATTGTAAGGATACGTTGGCGATTCTGCCTTCATCCTTCGCGTGCTTTTCTCAGGAGCGCTGTTTTTTTTTTAATACCACCATCGGGTTATTCTCCTCCCTCATGCGAACGCGTAGATCGCCGACGATAGATCCCGAGACGCGTTCCGGATGTTCGCGTATACGTGTCCGCTCGCATATCCGATATCGGTAATTCCTCCGCGGCGGAGTTTCTCGGGTCACCCTCGTCCATAAAGCGCGCGCGCCTCTCATCTCTCCACAGCGGGAAGGAAGGATCGGGGGCGGAGGAGGGTGGGCGATTAAGAGGTAGAATCGATGGAACGGGAAAGGCAGAAACAGACGAGATGTAACGATAGAATGGTAGATTTGCGAAGAGGAGGAGAAACAGATAGAGAGAGAGAGAGAGAGAGAGAGAGAGAGAGAGAGAGAGAGAGAGAGAGAGAGAGAATGGAGGAGAAAGAGAGGGAGAGAGGAACGAGGAGGCAGAGAATGAGTGGCGCACCCCCTCGTACCGATCCATACGCACCCCAATATCGCCCCCAGGCCGTGCAATCACGGCATACAGAGAATGGGATGAGTCCCATCCGAAGAGGATGGGTTGGATGGTCGGATAGTGCGGCGCGGCGCGGAAGAGAAGGGGGGGGGACACGAGGGGCGGTGGGTGCAACCGGAGCTGAGCGAGCCACCCCCGATCCCCGTCGCTGCCGCTGCCGCCACCGCCGCCGCCAATTGTGCGTCGTTGACAGGCCTGCATCGGGGGAAAACTTATTGTTGCGCGCGGAAAACCAAAGAGAACGTTCCCTCAGGGGACGCGAGCGCCAAAGTTACGGATTAAACGCTCCCCGCGATGATGATGGGAGGCG
The DNA here is from genome assembly GCF_000949405.1 of Vollenhovia emeryi. Lineage (NCBI taxonomy): Eukaryota > Metazoa > Arthropoda > Insecta > Hymenoptera > Formicidae > Vollenhovia > Vollenhovia emeryi. Next base: position 178,400 of record NW_011967158.1, on the reverse strand, counting down.
GGAGGGTGAGTGAACGCGCGGAGCTCCATCTCGCCCTTCCGTGCGACGTGTGCTAACTCTTCCTTGTTTCCTCACTTCCTTGTTTCTTCTCGTTTTCGTTCCTTCGAGGATCGTACGGAAAAAGATCGGACTCCCCCTCTTCCTCTCTTTCTGCCTTTCCCCCTTCCCCTGTCTCTCTTCTTTCTCAGCCGGAAACTTGACGTGCGAGATTCATCCCCTTCGCGGTGATGGATCGTTAAGCGATATTCCGCCCGCAAGAAATAACGGCGGAATGTCAAAGGACGACTATGCTCGTTCGGCTTCTTTTTTTAGACGAGAGGCTTGTCGACGAGAACGGCCGAAGATAGAAACGTTGCATATCGAAGATATACGAGTGAAATTGGACATAAACAGGAACCGATAAATATTTAAGTCAATTGTCACCGTCACATTATATTCTCTTTATGTAAATACCCTTCCCATCAGATGTTACTTTCGGGAACTCGTAAATTATAATCATTCAAGATGGAATAAAGATAGAATAGAATAATCGTAGATTATAATTGAACTGACACAGTCTTTCAAACTCTTGTTAGACTCATCAAACTTATTTTGAAAATTCGTTTCCTTAGGAATAGCACGAAACGATTAGTTTGCGTATTTAGTGTAAGAAAAGAAGCGTTAGTAGTCGATTAAAAAAATCACTACTTGTCCATATGCGTGTGCCGGAATGTGTCTTCGTGAAGGAATGCGGGAAGAGGAAGAACCGTGAATGAAATCGACTACGTCGATGCGCGGAGGCGGGCTGTTCTTCGAGCGGATTTATAGCGCGGAATACTTTGCGGTTTTACGAGAGTAGAGAATAAGAATGGGCGTTGCGGATAGTGTTGCCGCGATGCATTTTTGAATATTTGATCTATCTACGTTGCCATCACACTCCGCGTCATGGACGCACGGCGAGTTGTGACTGTGTATGTACGTTTTACAGCTTCCCGAATCTCCGACGTACGGTGTTTGTGCCTCGTTGAACATTTAAAATCTCCCAAGGTTACTGTTCGACTGCTACTGTACAGACAACGTTATTCAATCTTGCATATGTAACAAACTTTACTCCGTATACTAAGTCACGAACGTGCGTGATAACAATCAAATAAATAAATAGGAAATGTGACAATATGGTCGTGCTAGTTTTCTTTATAGATACCGAATAACATTTTCATCACGTGAATTTATGTACAATACATTCTGTACCTAGTCACTTCCACGGTATTATTAACGGATTTCAAATATTCAATTGTGTGGTAATCAATTTAATAATACCGATGCTAAAATATCTTTTCAAAGTCAACTAAATATTGATTTCTTATCTTCCTTTTTATTTCCCTAATGAAAAAAGTCATTTTGACCGAGAAGTGCGCTCTTGATCGCGCGGTATTGTTGCCGCTTTTCCGCGTTGCCGATGCCGATTGGTTGGTTGGCTGTTTCGAAATCGCGTTTTTCTATATCTAGTTAATATTATAACTAGTTGAGCTCATACTTGGCGGGAGACACTACCGTGTCTCATGAAATGTAGCCTTTTTTTAAGCATAGTAACAACCTTCATGGCAACTGATATTGATCGACCACTTTGAAGTTACAATATGTTGCGAATTTTTACTTGAATTATTTTTAAGATGTGCTAAGCTCATGCGTCCGTTATTCGTGAAGAGAAGACTAATGCAATGCGTAGAGAAGCGGGGAAACGTATAGCGACGATGTTATTAAAATTTATGCGATACGCAAAATTCATAAAAAGGGCGACATTCATAAGAACAATTTTATCGCTTGCCATTTCGCCGTGCCTGAGCACGCGAAATCTCAGGCATTAATTGTGAAATATAATCGCTTATTATTTAAAAAGTACTAGAAATGACAAAACGCGCGCTCCACGCGCACAGTTTGTGGTCGAGCATTGTATATTTTTAAGAATTTGTATACATGTAAAGAAGTAATTCTATGCGCAATGTCACTTTAAAATAAAAAATAATTTGTCACTCACTGATACGCAACAGTAGAGTTGTACATCGTCAACTGTGTATGTTAAACTGTAAAAATACAAATATGTATATGATTATTACAGACTAATTATATAAAATCGAAATGATTGTATTACATATACTTTATATTTTATATTTAAAAAAATAGGTATTTATTAAAATAATTATATAGAATACTGAAAAAGTCTTCCTTTTAAATATAAACTCATAAAATTTTATACTTATGATTTTGTCTCTAACACTTATTCGAATCCTCGTTCGAATCATTTGAATAAATAAAATAAAAACATAGAACAGATGCTTAATTTTGCACAAGTTACAAATAACATAAAAATGTAAGACACTCACCTCACCGATTTCTCCGCTGTTGCCCGATGCCTCCAAGACCTGCTTCTCCTCTCAGATTTCTTTGTTGCACTCACACATTTACTCGTGAAAATAATCGATCGCGCGAAATTTCGGGCACTCCCGTACGTGATGTGAGATACCGCGAAACGCACGAAATATTACCAACAACTTGCATTTTTTATTCGGAAGAATAGGAAATGGATAAATCACTATTGAATTGACGATATAAAACGCAACGCGAGCATCGGAAGCATAATCCGCGGTAAAGAAGTAGTTATTAGTTCGCAACGAAACGATATTTTACGGTTTACATTCATAATTTAGATGAGTTAGTCGCGTGAAATATCTATGTATACGTTAATAAAGAGCCGTCGCCTCAACACGCAATTCGTTTCTCATTACAAGTTGTAGAAACTTAATAATTAATCGAGGAACGTTACTTGTTACTGATAAAGGTGTACAAATCAATAGCGTGTTATCCTTCCATTCATCGCGATCAAGTCTTGGAAACCGATAATGTAAAAGTAATACTACGCACGGAGCGACTCTCGCCACTGCTTGCCGGCTCGACGTTCGGCGAGCGAATGGTACCGCGGCGACCTTCACGTACACGATGGCATACAAAAACATCGTACGTCACCGTGCCGAGAGATAAACAACAAAAAAACGTTGAGAATTCGTTGTCCCGCCTACGAAATTGAAAATTCTATACCTAATATTTCTAATTACTTTGTTCCGTGACTGTTACCACATTTTGCGTATCATTCTGCGGACTTATTGATACTGATTAAATTATATATTAAATTAACGATTAATTCTGTTCAATCGAGAAAATGTTTCGAAACAAAAATCGTTGTTACTTAAATTCTAATTACTAAGATTAGAGATTTTACCTCAATAGTTGGTGTATACAAATTGTGTGTGCTAGTGTGACATAAAAATAATAATGAAAATGGTAACAAAATATCGTCAAATCGATATCTGTAAGGAAAAATTGCGTAAAGACGTTGCGTACAGATTGAAATGCTTAATTTGAAAATTTTATAACGTAAATAAAAATAATATAATAAAATTTGCAGCTATACTTTTTGAGTTTCGCAATAAAAATGCAATCGTTGGAAAGGTAAAGATATTTTGTCCGCTTACGAATTTGCCGTCGTTTGCTTTCGCATTGCATACTAATTATTACGAATCGAGTTTCTTTGTATGAATCGTTTCGCTTTTATTGCTCGGGCGCTGCGAACTTTCGCGCTCTCGTACGTGTATCGACCTATCCAACGAAGGGTGCGCTACTAGGGAGGGGTGCGAGCGTAGTCCTTCCTCTGAGGGGTGGCAATAGCCATCGGCGCTCCTAGGAACGCATTGCATTCTACACGGCGTACAACGTTGCAATCACGTTAGCGATAATGGCCGTTGTGAATGAGGCTTAATGTCGAGAGGCTGCCGGTGGCTATTGTGCCGCTAGAAATTTATCTCTCGATTCGAACAATTTCCCCGCAAAGTGAGAATAAAAAAAATAAAAGGAAAAGGGAAAAAAACTAGAGCGCCGGTCAATTGAATTTCCACGCGTGCTGCGTGGAAAGTGAGAAGCGGCATCCTGTTCGATTTAAAAATATCAGACGCGCGCGTACGATAAATTCCCTGTATTATTAAACATTCACCCACGCTGGCGGATGCAAACGGGATCATGCGACACGTACTATCCCCAATGAAGATCACTATATAGAGCTACCTGCAAACACTGTATTATATTTCAACCACTATTCATTTTTGAACTTGGACTTGATTTTTGTGTTACAGGCTTGATGAAAGCAATTGCAAAGATATAATTAACAGTCCTCTTTTATTGCGGCTGTTATCGAAGAACGTAGATTTCAAAAAGTGAAAATCAATAAAAGCACGTTGTGTGTTCTCATTTAATGTTGAAAGTAGCGTTCCGCAATATCAAAGTCACGACAAAGGACGTTTGTTAATCACATTTTCAATTGAAGAAAATTTACATTTAGTCCTCCAAGTATCCGCGATCGGAAAAAGATATGTTCGTGGTGTAACATCCTGTATCTGTCCAAATATTCGATCGTAATTGTAATAACGAGTTCTTTGAAACGACTTAACGCGCCGATCTCTTCTTAATTAAAATGAATATGGCACCAATTTTTGATGGGGGGAGATCACGAGGAGAGAGGAAGAGAAAAAAAAAGAGAAACTGTAACGCGGCCAACGGCGGAGAAACACGAAGGCTCCGGTAGTCACCCCTTTACCTTAATGGCAGGCATCTGTTTTTCCACCGCGAGCCACCACCATCAACGGAACTCCCGCCAGGTCCGCGCGCGCGTCCCAACCTTCCTTTAATTAAAATTAAAAGACGGCAAACGCCGGATTCCCGGCGTCATTTTCATCCCCCCCGCCCCGCGCTGCTTTGAAACCGCCGCTTCCACATCCCCCGCCTCCCGCCCAGCCCATCCTCGTCATCGCCCCGTTTTCCATCCAAACCACCACCACCTCCACCACCACCACCACCATCATTCGCCGATTTATATTCATAATTACGGCGCGCCCATACCCTCCGGTTTCACCTGGCACCCCATGGCGGCTGAACGTGGAAGAGATTATTAGCTGACGATGGAATCAAAATGGCAGGGAAAGTCGCGCGCGATGTACCGCGCACGCCATTGCGAGCGCTCTTTAAGCCCTAATCCTAATTCTCTGACGTCATTGTGCTTCTAATGATCCATGACGCATTTTGTCGCGTATTCGGCTGGCAATCGAAACGAATTTTTTATGTCCTGGTTGAAGTACTCCATTCTTAAATAAATAGCGCACGCGAGAAAGGATTGACAAGAATTAAAAAACTAATAAGGATTCTTTTTGCTCGGAAATAAATCGTATTTTTCTCTAAGAATTTATAAAGTCGCTGCTCAGATTTGTCTTTCGTTGCAATCGAAGGATACGCGTCTTTACACGGGTTGTACGCGAGATCCATTTGCGCGTTTAAAGTGAACGAAAAGTGAAACTATCGGACCGAATAATAAATCGCATCGGAGCGGATGGTGTAGCCCCGCGAGATTTTATGATAACGGTGCCGACGTTATAAAACGAGGTGATGAAAACAGAGTTATGACTGTTAGATTGTTACGACGGGCTATATAAGAGTGGCGTGTACACACACAAACGCACATAAACGCAAACGTACAGACAGCATACGTCGAAGGCGCCACGCAACCCCTTCTTCCCTTCGCGATCCTCTAATTATTAATGGACGATAAATTTCCGCTTTAATCGCGATATCCTCGCTGCAACGGTCAGGCGACAGAGGGGTCGATAAAGACCGAGATCTGTGCCAACTGTATCAGCTAGGTCGGGTGAATCTGTAATCGGGTCCGTCGTAATTGGCTAAACGTCGATTGCTCTCAGAGGTATTAGGGTAAACGCCAGTGATTGACTAACAAGAACAATGGTGAGAAATCATAGGGGCTGTGTGTGAAAATTAACATAAGGATGTCCCTCTCGGTTCCAACTCCGATAAAACGTGTACCGTATGTCTATATCGGTGAGGCAAAAGTTTAGAACGCGCTGGCGATCGCACGTGGAAATGCAGGCGAGTAAAACAACGGAAGTGATAATCGCAAAGTTCGCGAGATTGTAATTCCCATTTTTCGCAGTTCCAATCTGATATACTTTCTAATTTTAACTGAAAATATAGACGTTCAATCTCACCGAGAGAGACCGAGAGAAATTGCGGTAAGTTCGTCTTTGTAGAAGTGGCGTAAGTCCACGGGTGAAACACGTTTCCGAGTTTCTTATATTATGCGAACGATTAAAGGCGCGACCGTAGACAATAATTTCGTTCAGCTACTCTCCACGTACAAGACTCTCGTTCATGCCGGGGAGTTACTTTGAACGGCCGTCGTACGTACATCGGGACGAATCTACCCTTTGGCTCTGATATTGCAGCGCATCCCACGCGCACATGCGAGTGTGCATGTCGCGCGCGCGCACACACACACGCATTCGCACACAGAAATGATCTGAATTACACCGACTCGCGCGCCTGCGAATCCATCCACGTTCACGTTGGGGCGTACCGGGTGTACGGGACCAACTGGGGCGAACTGCTGGTTCGATTTCGCAAAAAGGGCTCCCGACGGTTTCACGCTGACGTCACAGGCGCCGATGATCCGATAGTTCCATTACGGACCAAAATTCCTGGGACCGGCTGCGACTCGTCAAAACGCATCGCGCGACGCGGCCGGATTGTTTATACTCGCAATTGTGACGCGCCGTAATTGCCAAGAAATGTTGCCCCGTTTTTAAAAATCCATTCACGCATCGTCCATTTATCCCGACGGATTAAATTTCGCGGCATTACCTCAGAAGGGAGCTTTCATTTTATTCGCGCAAACCGAGGGAGACGGCACTTACGCGACATGTAACGTAAATCCGCAAAATTTGAGAGTCCATCGTCCCCGAAATGTGAATATTTGCGACGCATTTCATGATCGTTACAGTCCGCTTTTATTAATCGTATTTTCTTGTTCCGCGATCGATTTGATAGCAGGAAATTCACTGCGTCGCTCTGTCGTCGCTTCATCATTGAAAACCATTAAAGCGGGTCGTCTGTGCAGTTTTTAAATTACACGTGCATGCGATAACCAGATCGATGGGCGAGCTTCTGGCTGCGAGACACTATTATCGAGCGTCATCAAAATATTTCAGGTCAGCGTTGTGTTCTCGCTGTAACGAGCCACCGTGCATCACCGGGGCGTGTCATGAGAATTTTCACTGTTAACGAGTCATTGTAATAATTTCCCACCTGGCTGATTGATGCGCGTACGCGAATAAAAATTCTCAAACAAAAATAAAAAGAGAAGAAGGGGGAAAGAGTGCGCGCGTATAAACACGGCGCGAGTCGTTTATCGCTGATTCTTGTTGGACACCTTTTTTTCTAGTTGCCATCGATTATCGGCCGATGCGTCAAGCCATCATCGCACATCGACGCGGCGTATAGTCCGGGTAATAAAATACAAGTGAGGTTGTAGCGACATTGCGCAATTTTGTTGCGGCAGCTTTTTCCAGGCTGATTCTGTGTCAAGCGCTGGCGCGTGATAACGCATTGCACCGGGCATTACAAACAATGGAGCCGCGGACGAATGTGCGACCGACTAATCTGGATATATGCGAAAATAAATCTAGGACGTGCAATAGTCACATTATTCGTCCATTCCCGAGATACTCAAGAGCGGATTTTCGAACGAGAGCGGTTTGCGCCGTTCGTGCCGGCGCGGTGCAGCGGAGCGCAAAAATTTAGGATCGAAATAACTTACCGTCTCCGACGCATATGCGCCGCTTCGGATGTCTGCGGCAAGTCTTATTCACACCCCGTGATACATTAAGATTCACGATTTAATGTGTCGCGATATCAAAGATGTATAATAACCCCGGGTTAATTAAAGTCGCGGTAAAAGAGTCGAAAAAGAGCGTTGCGCGCAAGCGTTGTATATAAGCGACTGTGCATGTGTCTGCTTATGCGCCAAAATTACAAACGCAAAAAATTATTTCCCTCACGTACTATCGATTGCTCGTGGCCCACTTTTCTGCGTTTTAACATATTACTAGCCGCGCGTTACAGCGTCGCGATAAGAAACCCACGCTGAAATATGCAAAAAGCATCGCCAGGTATCGCGAATTTTCGTTAATTAATAAGACCTGCGCGAGCGTGTCGCACCGCCTACGGTTTCCTGCATCGTAGTTATGAATTGCTCCATTCATTGCGCGGACGGACACATCGAGGTTGCATTACTAGTAACGACGCGCTCGTGGTGTCGCGGTCTGCAACGAAATATGCTAGAAAAATCGAATGAAATAATATCTATTTATATTCATCTAATGGAGAACTTTTACACGCTTTAACATAATAACGCCGCACCGGCGTATATCGCAACGCGTTATTTTTCAAATATATTAACGGCATAGCTCTAGCATTTTATCCAAGAACTACGTGTCGTCGAAAGCTAAAAGCTATATTACTATTCTCTGTGTAATTTGAGTGCTAATGTAAATGTATCGCAAGCGCTAATTCTTGCAATAATTTTAGATAGCGCTTTTCGCGTAAAGCGAACGAGAAGTGCTCGGAGAGAGCAAGCGCTGCGATGAGACGTGATTACAATCATCTTTCCAGCTGCGATCCGCGCGGCAAAATTTAATTGACACTCGGAAGACAAACTGTGCAAAATTATTCCTTTGCTTTTTTCTAAAAAGCTCGCTAAAGATATTTATCGACACGCTCTCTCGCGCGTGTATTCCATTCGCCACCGTTGAAATGTAGTATCGGATACCGTTATACTGTACAAGCCTATCGGTCCCGAAACTAAAAACACCATGTCGAAAGTCACTTTAAATCGGCCGAAAAGCGCGAGATGGGACGCATTTTCGCGCGCTTGAATGCACGGAAAGGGGGTGGACGTAGCGATGAGTGGATGATGGGTGGTGGTGCGCTTTTCCTCGCATCCCGCCGACCGCAATCAACAGTTCCGGCGGTGAAGTAGGCGGCATTGCGCGCACGCACACGGGCACACGCACGCGTGCGTACGCACGCATGCATGGCATATGCACGCCTATTCTATAGCGGCGGTCAGGTCCAGGTCGTGCCGTTAGCCAAGGGTGACGACCGGCGCCACATCCACGGCGCTTCTAACCGCCGCGCCGCGCAGTTCACCTAGCCTAGCGGACACACGTGTGCACCTCCTCCCTCCCCCCTCCCCCCCCCGTGCACATGAGGTACGTATACCTCCCTCGTACACGTGGGCACGCATGTGCGACGGGGACGCGTAGAGATAGAGCCGAGCGAGCGAGCGGAAGCTTCGCTCTCGCTCGCATCAGTCGCGCGACATGGTCACGAACGCACGATAAACACTTACCAAGTAGACTGTCGCACGCGTTTACGTGCGCACAGTGACACATATTTGGCGGTTTCTCCATTATCCGCCGGCTCGCTCGCCGACAGGCGGAATACTCGTGCGACGACTATTCAGAGGGGGCGGGAGGGAAATTTTGCAGGGGGGTGAAAGGTACACGGCATGCACCCTAGAGGCGCATGGAGGCAGCGGAGGACGAGCGGCAGGAGAGGGGTATGTGTGTATGCCACACGTAGGTGGGCACCCAAAGGGAAACGAGCCAGAGGGTGGTATAAATTATACCGTTCAATCGATTTGCTGTCAGAGGAGACCCTCCGCTGCCACTACTACTGCTGGAGGAAACTCATGCTGCCGTTGCTGCTGTTGCTATTGCTACCCCGGCACTACAGCCGTTGCTGCTGCTGCTGCTGCTGCTGCTCTGCGGCTTGCTAGGGTGCATTTAGTCGAACGGACGGGCGCTCGAACAGCACGCATACAAGCGCACAGGTGCGCCGATGCGCGCGCGTGCATAAGGTTGACATGCGTCCGCGAGGGAAAGGGTTTGTCACGGATACGAGGCTGCTGCTTACGAAGGGCGTAGGCGCTACCCTCCGAAGGGTAGCTCTCTCTCCCCCCCC
>NW_011967158.1:149192-167608 GCF_000949405.1 Vollenhovia emeryi | reverse complement strand
CTCTCTCTCTCTCTCTCTCTCTCTCTCTCTCTCTCTCTCTCTCTCTCTCTCTCTCTCTCTTCCTCTTCCTCCTTTCCTTTCCCGCACCCGCTTTCTCGATGGATCGAAAGGGGATTACGGTGGACTCGGACTGTACCCTCGCATGCATCATCGCGCGAACTTGCAACGATGATCGGCCGTGCACGCCACCGAGACAATCCCCTCGGTGTAGCGCGCGTTGCCCGGGTATGTATGAGTGTGCGTGTATGTTTACGCGCGCGCTTATATAGTATATATTCTCCACCGGGAGGAGTGGGTGCAGCTGGGAATTTTTTGCAGGTGAATTCTCGGGCGTACGGTACGCCGGTGCATTCTTGGAACGCGTGGGATGGATATAGGAGCGTCACGTACTCGGCGAAGTCTCGCGGTTGCGTTTCAGCCCCTCGGAGGATAATCAATATAAGTCAATAAGTGAAATTGATTGGATTTTAATGTCTTGCGAAACTTTCCTTTAATATAATTTATATGGATTTGACCTTTCGCGCGACGATAACTTTATTAAATATCAATTTCACAAATGATAATGTATCCCGTCATCGGCGATTCCTGATATTTCTGGATTTGAGATTTAAAGAGAGATTAATTAGGATTAATTTATTAAAATTAAAAAGTTAATTAACTGAATTTTCTCGGGATACATTACAGAAGAAAGTATTCAGTATCTGAGGTGTCTTCGTACAAAGTGTCTCTAAAGAAAGTTCTCCGCCAACGTTCCGAGTGTGTTTGGGGATTCCACTTTGATTTACATGCTAAATAGAGATTCGTAGAAAAACAAGATATGTATCTGCGACGCGCACAATGACGCTAATATAACGGGTATATATAAAATAACAGGTACATAAACGATAATATCATAAGTTAGTAGTGTTCGGCAGGTCAGAGTTTGTCACAAACGACTTGATGTAGGTTGAACTGCAAAGCACATTATTCGATTCAGATATCAAGCAACGTAATGCAGTTAGTGCACCCGACACGTCAGATGCGTAATTTAGATAACACACGCAAGATATCGCATACGCAAGCCGGATAATTCACTCAACCTTGGTACGATATCTCGGACCTGAAGGATACTTCACTCTCTGACATAAATGATGACACATTTCTCTTCCCAAAATTTCAAAATCACGTTGATAACTCTGTCGGAATTTGATTACCGATCACTTGTTGAATTAAATATTTGGGACGCCCTCATTTGAAAGTAAGAGAAAGTGACGCAAGAGAGCTGGAAACATTAATATGTATTTTGCTTTATAGCATTTTCTTCTAAAAACGTTGCCTTTTTTTACATCTAGATAATATTTGGATTATTAAAATTATGTTTCCGCGTTAATAAAATTTCTTGAAGAAATCTCTTTATTTTAATCCGTATAATTCTTTATATGTGTACCGCGTGTATCGCAGGATTAATAAATGCGAAGGATAATCACGTTGCTGAATGCGAAAGGATGCATATTCTTGGAGAACCGGCACATCGATGCGTATTAACGCTGAAACGGCAAGGACGAAAAACAAGCCGAATGAGTCGCGTTCGCGCGAGTGGCGCGCGCGAAGAGAGAAAGAGAGTTAATCGAACCGGCTCCGAGTTGGCCAGCAGGGGGTTGAAAGGGGCGGCCTCGCGCGGGGGAAGGAAAAGTTTCGCGGCAACTTTCGTAATGCACGCCGGATAGTTATACAAAATTGAACGTGGAGGACGGTTGGTGAGAGCGGAGGGGGCTTCGCAGGGGAGAGGAGGGACGCCTGGCGAGGCAACAACGCAACACTCCGGGCAATGTGCCGTGTTTGCCATTGGAGAAGGAGTCGGAGTGCCGTAGAAGGCAGGAAAGGCGGCAGTAGGTACGACAAGGGTATACGGGGCGCGGGGACGGGGTTGGGAGACAGGGTGAGTTGCAGGTGGTTGGGGGTGAGCGAAAGATGAGCGAGGGTGTGAGTCCAGAAAAGAGGGTTGGGTCCCCGAGTCCTCGGTAACTCACCCTCCAACGTAGAGAGCATCGCCAGAACTCCGGTCCGCCCTCTCGCTCCACTAGGGTTCTCTGCTACTCTCTGTTTCTCTCTATCTCTCTCTTTCTCTCTCTATCTCCCTCCATCCTTGCTCTTCCTTTCACCCTCTCCCTCCTTCTTTCATTTCAGCCTTACGAGCGCAACTCCGTTCTACCACCCTCGTCGCCAACATCGTACCTTCCAACGTTCTCGCCTGGCTTCAGGGACGCACGACGTCGCTGTAAAATTCCAAAATCCAAGGAAGGTTGTACGCTTCCCCTTCTTCCCCTCAGCGTTACCATCACCATCTCCCCGTATCTCCCCGTTTCCCTCGACCCGTCTACGCTCTTTCTATAGCGAGCGGCAATGGGAGGGGGTTGGACCGTGGTACAACTTTTCCACCGAAGTCCCGAAGGTTAAGCGTCCTTTCCTGGAAATTCCAGGAATCTTTGAGAGCTCGGGTGAGAGAAGGAAGGAATAACGTGAATAGAAGTAGCGGGGCAATTACTTGGGATATTAATAATTTTGCGACCGTGGAAACGTAACACCGACGCCGTCGAGCGTGGTCTCTCGTGCTTCTGGTGGACGTTTCTTCGGCATGCCCTCGTTAACGCGCAGCGAAATATACAACACCGAGACCTTTTCTTTGTCCATTCCTCTTGTTTTTCTTTTTTCATAGTTCAGTCTCTGGATCGTTTTACACTATTCTGTCGAGCTTCAGACTGGTTAAAGCTAAAATAAAATTTTGGAAACGATCTTGTTTCTATTTCCGTTATCGATTACTATCCTTCGTACTTTCTAACGCCACGTGGTATCGCAATGTAGAAAGTGTTGTAAGAAGAAAATACAATTATTTTGAGTTCAATCGTTTAAATACTCGAAACTTTAAGTCATATTGAAAACGGAGAAAATATTTTCTTTTAACGCGTTATCGCTATGGTAATATCATTGCTACGATACTATCCATATCTAACTACCATATCTAAATTGATTAAGTTGTCTCTTAGTAAATTTAATTCCTGTTCACAATTCTCCGACTTCACTTCTTGTGACATAGTTTATAAAATTCTTCAACACGCTCTTGTCATAAATATGACGAACTAATAGTCAAGCTAAATTTGGTTAGTCTCAATCTTGAAAAACAATTCGCTCCGAACTTGCGAGTCTCCGTAAATACGTGCGAAAGCATGCAAGTTAATTTTATCATCATAACGTTAGCATTATCTCTACAATGCGGCCGTGGCATTCGCGCGGGGTAGTTCGTTGCTATCTGTTTTAGCCAAACTACGACAATGGGCCAACCGACGGAGCATCTCGCGTAAGCGCCTCGCTGCATTAATCTCCATCCCCGTATCCGGGCGCATAATCACCGTTCATTATCGAGATCGTCGTTTGCCACAAAATCATTCTCGAACATACGGGACAACGGCACGGCCGTTTGAGCCGAAGCGACCGTCTTTCTCGTCATCGACCGACAAGCTCGATGATGAGATCGCTACACCTTTTTGCGCTACAACAAAGCTGACAGAATGTAAGAACGACGAGCGACCCCGAGGAAGGAGTTCCGACAACGGAGGGGAGAGCGGGTGGACGCGGGAAAGTTTTCAGCGAGGGATAATTAAGGCGGCCCTGCCGAGCGACCTCGAAAGTCTCCTCGGCCCCTGGCTACTACTACGTGGCGTACAGGGTGGCGAGCGAGTCCGTTACTCTCTTTCTCCCCCTCGTTCTGTTCGTTACCCTTCCGCCACCCTCTCTCGCCGCAGTCCGCCCTTTCCGCCCAACCAACCAACCAACCACCCAACCACCCATCCGCCTCGTCCTCGTACCATCGTTCCTCCTCGGCCTCGCCACCTCAAACTACCCCCTTCTCACCCTTCTTATCCCCCGACCCCTCCCCCCCGCAAGCACACTCACACCGAAGCTCCGCGCTCGACCTAAGGGTTGAAACCACCCTCCATTTCCAGTGGTAGCGAAGGCAGAGGCAAGCAGACTCTCCTCTGCCTGGCAGACTGGCAGGCTGGCTGGCAAGGGATGTGCACGTCACCGTCTTACACTATCGTCCCGAACAAACACCCTCGCCCGGCTCCGCTACGACGTCGTACCACCGACGTCGTTCTCTCGCCCCCGTCTTCTCTCACCGCCGCTCCGGTCTCTCGCCCTCCGCCACCCACGCTTTCTACCCTGGGCCAACCTTCAAGCATCCTGCAAAGCACGTTCTACGTGCACGTCACGGGACGTGTAGGTCGTCTCTCGGAGACGATCTACTCGGTCTTCCTTCGAGCGAGAGATGTTAGAAGGGACTCCGATGAAGAAAGGGAAGATGGAAAGGACGGGAGACAGCGAAGGATGGAAGGGGAGAGACGGAGATGGAGTTAAAGGGGTAGAGATGGAGGTCGAGGGTGCAGTCGAACGGCAGGAAGAATCTCCCGGCACTGCGTCTCAAGGATAAGGGATGTTTCCGGCGCTCGAGAAGCATCGCCGAGGGAACTCCGGAACGAACGCTGGTACTCCTTAGTGCCACACACCAAACCTCTCTCTTTCTCTCTCGCTATCGTTCGTAGCTCTCCATCGCGAACATATCGATTCTTACGTAAGGGATGTTTTCCCGAGGTGGAAAGTTATGTCGCGGTAAAAAGCGAGAAAAACCAAGGACGCGGCTGACCTAGGCAAAATGTGATTTGAGGGGAGAACCAGTACCCTATCGAAAAAGTTGGCCCTCGATGGGAGGGTATACGACGTTGTTTTCAGATATGCCACTGTGATTTTCCTATAGTCGTTGCGAAAAGTAATGTCAACTCTTATACGATTTACCATAATTTACCATAATCGCGTAAATCACATCGAGCCGCCAAAATTTCAATGTTTTATGTAAAAAAAAATTAATACAGAAATAATATGATGTTTATATTTTACTCGCAACTATTATAAATTATCTCCTTGTTAACTCTCGCACAAATGTGTTTATTCGTTCGAGGGATATGTATATGTATTGAACATGCATTGTAGAACATAAATTTTAGAAAACAAGGAAACGAATATAATAATTATCGAGGTTTAACTCAAACTTTCGACATTTGGATTCAAAATGACATTTTTATTTCACTTTGAAGTTTACAATTTTTTATATTTAAATTTTCTTCGTTTCATTGTTTAAAAAGGGATGTGTAATACAAACAATGTAGCCGGAAAAAGTCCTATTTGAGAAAATGCGGCATGCCATTACACGTAAAGTCACATCTGACCCTTGCAGGGTGCGGGCCAAATTGGCCGCATTCATTTTTACAGAACATGCGAGGCCAGCTACCCCTCTAAACTTATTAAGTACCCATACAACAACAAACAGGGTGCCCCTTTTCCTTCTCTCTCTTTCTTTCTCTCTCATACGCGTATATCGGTCGATCTCGCAACAACGGCCGGAAAGCCGCACGTCGGTAATAAGCGGGGTGATTTTAATTCCTTCAGCCGCGACCCCTCGTCCCAGTTCCACGAATACTCTGCGCCGAAACCGCGTACACGTGCCTGATGCTTAAGGCTATCGTTGAAATACGCTCAGGAAAGGATGGAATGACTCTTGTACCGTTTGCCACCTCATTCCACGTATTTATGTTGGCTTGATGCAGCCGTATTTGCGCCAAGCCTTAGATGCGTCCCAGACCCCTCGCCACGCGTATCTCCTCCCGTCGTCTGCAATCGTGGAACTTACCTCTCTCGTTCGCAAACCCGCGAATGGTACACACGTGCATCCGCGAAGATTTAACGACGAGCCTGCGCGCGGTAATACACGTGCGCGCGAAATTAATTGCTTTAGAATAGATTAACGTAATTTGCAACATCGCTGATTTTTTTCAGTCGCGAAAAACACGATCAGCGGTAGAACTGTTGGCAAAGCATAAATGCAAATTTTAATTTATTTAATGGTTATATTCCGGCGTTGCGCGTTGTACAGAGTATTACACAAAATTGCGGGCGTATTCTTTGATCAATTTGCAGTCGATTTGACCAAAATACATTTCGCAAATTTTATCCGCCTTTTTCGAGCGCGTTCTATATTTCACAAACAATTTTAGAGCACAATTGCAATTTTTGTAAACGTATAATCTGAGCGCGGTATGTACCACCGGATTGTCAAGCGAATTCTTTGCGACCTCGAAGAACTGCGCTATTTAAATCTTGCTCTGAGCGAGAAAGAGTAAGAAAAAACTCATAATTTCCAAGGAGTGAATTCACACTTTAAAACATTTACCGCGGCCACCCGCTTTCCACGCGCGACCTCTTTAATCCTTGGTATAATATCCATTTCTCGACACGGACGCGAAGAAGTTTTCCCACTTGAGACTCTCGTTACTCCCAACTCGCAACATTGCGACATCGACTCCGATTCCGAGTTTCTGTCCCTTCGTTCATTTTCTTTTTCAGTTATCCCTTCTGGTATTAAGATCTACCATGAAACGAACGACCGATATCGGTACTACGAAAGGCTTGACAAAAATATGTAATTCTTGATACTAAAACTACCGAAATAAACGCAGAATGCGCTGGAGATGTTAAATTAATTCCAAATCGACCATATAAATTAGTTCTTCGTACGGACCGGTTTATATTTGGTATTACATTTGCACTTGAATAGCGTATGGAATGAATTATCTAATATTTTTAATATTTCATTACGCATGGTACCTTCCCCTTTAAACTTTTACCGAATTTAGTGATTGAGAACTTTTGTGGAGATAAAATTTTTTATTTTCAACCGTTCTTCGATGATTAATTATATTAATTAAATAATTTTTTTCTTTTTCGACCATCAGATGTACATTGACACACACACACACGCGCACACACGCGCACACACGCACACAACTAATTGTAGTAGTCATTTCTTACAAAATGTAAGGAATAAAAACATTGTTTGCAAGTGCCTGTCTACGGCGTTGTCTACCTCCCTTTCTCTCTTTTTCTCATGCGCAATGTTACGTATGATAAACACGAATGCGACAGTTGCAAGCGCGTACACGGATTATAACGACGAAACAAGAGTATTCCCACGTGCGGTGCTCGCGATGTGCGATACATAACACGATGGTGAAAAAGGAATCGAGGTTCTCGTGAGCGCGCCATCCTTAATAATTTCACACTTGAGAAAGAAATGAACAGCCTATTCATAATCCTTTCCCTCGCCCGCGACCGCCCCCGCTGCGCACTCCGCTCCCACATCGGCCTTCTCCCCTGTACGCCACCCTCGTAGCGAAATCCCGCCAGAAGCTATCCGTTCCCCCATCATCCACCGTATCATTCCCCCTCTTTTCCCGCGTGACGCAGGCGGGGTGCTCATTCATTTAATTTCAGTCATTGCCGGCAGTCGCATCCCCCCCGTCGAGCGACCGACAAAAAATAATTAGTGAAGCCTTATATCCCTCTTCTCCCCGGCACCTCGTTTCTCCCTCGTCTGTAGGCTTCGGTCCCCGACGACGATGACGACGACGGCGGCGGCGGCGATGGTGGCGGCGGCGGCAGCGACGACGACGACGACGACGACGACGACGGCTTGACGCCCCCTTTCAACCCCACGGGTACGTACCTTGCGCTCGAATTCTCTCTCGTTCTCCTCTGCCTCTTCCCCGCGCGCTCCTGTTTCCCTGCCAACCCAACCAACCAACGAATCACCCTCCCGTCCCCCAACTCTCTCCCGACAGCAGCAGTGGTAGCAGCAGCAGCCGCCACTACTACCATTCTACCGCCAAAACCCTAGCTCAGTCAGCCACCCGCCCTCCCCTCTGCCCTCCCCGTCCCATCCCCTCGCCCTCGATGCGGCCTCGGGCGGGATGATTCAGGCGCCAGTAGGGCGCACCCACCTTCAGCGGGTGGTTGGCGTTGGGTTGAGTCGGAGCGCCGGATGGAGGCAGCGGCGAAGGGGATTGCCGGGGGGGTGGAAACGGTAGAGCATGGGTATAGAGTAGAGAGAAGAGTGGGATGGGTAGGGTGGGTGTCAGGGGGGTCTTAGGTGGGTGGGATCGGACGGGGGGAGAGAGGGCGGGTAGAGAGAACAGAGTATGTCGGGGACTGCGGTGGTACAGCGAAGCGAGGGATGAGGAGCGAAGGGAGGAAGGGTGAGAGCGAGCACGAGCGCGCGGGGGGTGGTTAGAGGGTGCGAGGGACGAGAGTGAGCTGCCAGAAGGTGGATTGAGAGTGCGATGGAACGGGGCGAACGTGGCGCGGGGGGTCGGAAGGCCGGGACGGGAGGGGGGAGGGAGAGATACGCGCACACGGAGGGTGGTTTTCCTCGGCTGAGATATAGGCACCACCGACGCCGCGGTGGGTTATACCCTGGGCTAAGTAATACAAGGAAAAGTGCTACGTGAAGCTCTATCTTTCTCCGGATCCCCTCTCGCCCTAACATCATCCCTAGTAGCTTCCTCCGTCTCCCTCTCGCACTCCCGCTCGTTCCCTATCTCGTTCTCGCTCTATTTGTCTATCCTGCCGCCGCCTTTCCTTGCTCGCCTGGTGGCTCTCTTCCCTTCGCCGCTCGGCACTCTCTCTCTCTGCCGCCGCCGCCGCCGCTGCTGCTGCTGCTGCTGCCGCTGCTGCTGCTGCGCTTCATCCGCGTCTTGCACTCTGCTTTATCTTCACTCTCCCCTTTCACCCCTCGTCTCTGCTACCGGCGTGCATAGCAGCCTCAGCGCAGGTGCACGTCGCGAGATGCATCCTCGAGGGGAATAGGGTTGCTTTGCGCGGATAGGGTTAGCTTTGTTACGCTGACGGCTACGCGGGGAGTTAAGTAACGGATGAATATCACTAGCTGCTTATTATTGAGTGACTCCAACGATGATATTTTAGCTGGCAAGTGCATTCGTATCTCGACACTCGTATCCCGCGCGGTCTTTTATCTCAAATACTTCGCATTTCTTTTCGGCACCTCTCGCGTACATGTATATACACATATATACGTATAGTAAAATATAGCAGCGTCGTAATACCACTTATATAAAGAGAGCCTGGGCTATGTGCTAAATTATGTTTAGTACCTACGACACTGTAGTGTGTTTTAGAAACGATATCAGTCCCCTCATTTTCCTATTAATGTTGGAAAAACTAATTGTGTATTGTCTTGTTTATATTCACTCTTGTTTTAATTCTCAACCATCTTGATTCTCGCAACTTAAACTGTAAACCTCGTAAGAAACTTAGTAAGATACACTGGAAAAGCTAATATTATTTTCCGTGCGAGATGGCGAAAAGCCGAGATGATAAGCCAAGTGAATGGCACGTGGATACGAGGGGGATTGGCCTGGCCGCGGTAAGGAAGGTACGAAAGAAAGATGAATGCTTACGTATTCGCGCGGGATGTATTCGTACACGTACACCGTTGAAAAACGCACGGTGCATTTCGAAGTCCGCGCCTCAGCGAAACTTCCTTTTCTCTCCTGAAGATACTGAAACTAGACACCACGTCGGAGGGTGCGCCCTAACATACATACGCGCATGCAAACAGTCGGACTTTTTCCGAAAGAGGCTCTCTCTTTGCGGAATGCGCAGAAACGATAGCGAGAGGAGTTTCAACACTTCGATTCACCAGTATGGCGTATCGCGCGCAAACGCACACATACACACACACACACACACACACACAACACACACACACCCACCAGCGAAGAATCAACAACGAAGGTACGGTTGGCGGTTGAACCGCAAAGTTCTAAAGCTTCTTACTCGCGCGGCCATTTCGCCGTGTCACTTTGCCGTATGTACGGTTTCGCCTATTTTGCAAATATGCAAAAAAATGCACCACGATTCCAACGACATGTGTACAAGTGGAGTAAATTCAATATCCTTGCAATATCGTGCCAATTTGACCAATCTAAAAACGTACCGCGCTTCGGCTACGCTCTACCTATCTTATCTTCATTTAACGCTAATGGAATGCAGAATTTCTAAATTTTTAATCGATGTTGATTTCGTTAAACGAGCAGAAATGTATAATTCGATGACCTAATTCAGCAAATTGGCGATTCGGGGTATCCTTCGGTTTATTTTAAATTCAGATTATTTAATAGCTTCTCTGATTCGTTTAATGACGAACTAGTTAAATAGTATTTCAATTAATAAAGATTCTATTCTCTAAATTATTTAATAACTATTCGATTAGTGCATACTTAGTATCTTTCGATACAGAAATATTTTTTAATTTATAACAGGTAGCAAATTTAATTAATAGTTATTAAATGTGATGAGTTTCGTTGCCTGAACACGCCGAAATAATAAAACTGTCGGTACGCGTATGATACCAATTGCGATGAGATTCTTTTTACGTCTGGTGCCTGACAGTGGTTTGCTTTCAACACGAAATCATCTACCATTTATGCGAAGTCGACGTGAGGTGTGCGCGTCAGTGGATAAATGTATGGCTTCGGTTCTTAAATATGGTTTCTTCGTGGTACGGAGGAGACAGTATAAGTAGCGGTATTAAGCGTGTTTTTAACCTTTTTACGTGTGTAAGCACCTCTTAGCCTTTATGAATATGGATACGCAGTTATTGCGTATACCACCGTGAAATCTCCTTATTTCGCTGCAAGAATAAGTTTTTGCTCTTTCTTCAACTATTTTGTCTTTATGTAATTATTCCATTTTAGAAGAGATACACGCTTGAAGCGAAACAATTTTCTCCCGCCCATCAAAAGTTATGAAATCAATGAAAAATAGCCAGATGGGAAAATTATTTCTCTATAACTGAAAGATATTAATAAAGTAAAAAAGTAGATATGAGTGATATTCTTAACAAATTCTGTTTACCTCAAACACTTCTAAATAAATGACGAGTGAGCAACAGGGGAAACGCTCAATTCCTAATGGATTGGTTTTTTCAGCTGCGGCTCGCGCGATTCCCGCCGCGATTTCAATTAATCTCTCCCATCGGAGAGTATCGATACGCGGCCTCGCGTCGCGCGCTCGTTCTCGCTTCTCTGTCTCTTTCCCTCTCGCGAGCACAAACTTTCGCAGGGTGCCAAAGTTTCGGATAAGCTGGCACGTTTGTCAAACGGGAAAGTGCGAAATTGTGCGTCGCCCTGTAAACCCGGTCGCTTCTCGCGGCGCGAAATTAGCGAGAGTGAAAAGTAAGGACACCCCTCCGATGCCGCTAATGCCCCGAAGGGCGCGCATTCCTTCTTGCCGGGGTTGGCTAAGATAAATTACATAACAATATAAGTGGGTGTCGCGCGAGAGAAAGAACGAGTCCGCTGTAGGGACGAAAGAAGAATAAAACGACGTGCAAACATTCCGCCTTGCGGAATCCACTTGTCCTGAGGAAAGAGCAACTCGTTTGTTTGAACGCCCATCCTCCGATGGCGTCGCGGGGTGTTTTTGCCGCCTATAAACACGCACCCGTGAAACCGCATTGATAGTATTAGAATATTCAGATCGCGCGGTAATTTTCGTTCGTATATATTCTTCTATCTATATTTGGTAGTCAATATTTCCGATATTGTCAAATGATTTTTAAATTGCTAGATATTGAAAAAACAATTTTGCGAAAATAAAATTAAAGAAAAACATACTGTATTTTAATATAGCATGTTAAAATAATTAAAACATTGCGCTTATAATAGTAGAAATATATATATATATATAAATTTATTCTTAAAATAATTAATTAATTATTTATTTATTTTATTAAAATAATTAATTAATTAAAGAATCTTGATATTAAAATTACTGATTGTGAATAAAAAAAATTGTGAATAAAATGAACTTTGGAAGTCAAACGCGGTTAATTGTGCGTGAATTAATGTTATGTAACATTAACTCTTCTAACCTTGTTTCTTTTACATTATTTTAAAAAGGATACTTGTTCCATCACCAAAGAATCGCTATTCTCTCGACAACGAAACCCCCAGAAATAGGAAAAGTACTAGATGTTTAGGAAACCAAGGCGCACGAATGCATTACAAATTCGATCTCTCGAAAAAGGTTCGACGTTGGATGGAGACGCGGAAAAAACTATTTGTTCCGGTGACATTGTTTCTGCTAATAATGCGTAACATGCGGTCGTGGAAGAAAATAAAGCGCCAACAATGCGCGACGCGCGAGTCCCTCCTCCCCCGGCGATCCCTTCCGTGAAGTGTGCGAGGGGTCGGCGATTCATCCCTTCATTATTCGAGAATTAGTAACCCCATTTCAATCTCCCTCTCCTGCGACCCGCTACCTCCGGCACCACCTCCCTCTGCCATCTACTCCCTTTCTTGCCGCGCTCTGACCCCTTTATCTCGACGTTCATGACTGCCTTTTCCGTCGTTGCATTGTTCGAAACGACGTTAATGGCGGTAAACGTTAAACCGATTTCAACGACGGCCACGCGCTTTCGTATATTTCGAGTGTCTCTCTCTCTCTCTGTACATCAGCACCATCGTCGTACAACCGCGCCGTCTTCGCCGCGATGAGAAGAAAATAGATACTTGTTTTTAGACGATGGCTTATTTTGCGTTCGCGGTTTATTTAACGTGACTTACCGAGAGACCGAGACGAAGCTAAAATAATCCAAATAACGGTAAGATTCTATTCTTACGAAGATTTATGATTATAATCGCTCCGAAAATTTGACACGAGACATTAATTTATTGCAGGCATAAGTTTTAGTGGCCAAAAATATATTTGAGAGAGAGAGAGAGAGAGAGAGAGAGATGGGGGAAGGGATTTAAAAGTACTGTAAATGAATTTACAAGGGTTAATTAGTCTTTCTTTCAACGCGGAATGAACCAATTTTAGTATCAATATTTTAGTAAACAAGTTTCAACGTTAAGGATCTTCATAATAGAGCTCCTGTATTCTAGAGAAATAACTGTAAAGTGATTAAAAAATATAACTTGTTACCTATTATGTTTCTAAAATTAAAACGCTTATTAAATTAACTCCAGTAACAAGTGAAAACAGCGCGTCGGTATTATCCCCTTTTGAAGAACCTTGTCGCCTAGAATATTCCAACATATTTTGTCCGACGCGCAACTACTGTGGAGGAAACTGTCGATCACGGTGGAATCAAAAAACACGAAAACAAAATCGTCTCCTTTGGAAAAAAGACTAACGAAATTTCCACCGTAGACTTGTGTCATTGAATTTAACGCAGGAAATAACGCAGACATAACTGAGCAAAGTAGCCCGAGGGAAACCGTCGCGACAAAGTACGCGACGTAAGGCAGATGTCAAAAGTAGAAAATTTGTATTAACCCGATTTGTCCGATATTTTCCCGATACTTTTTAATCACGTCCACGCGGCAGAGACAGCTCGGGTGACATTTACAAAATACGATTCGAAGTCTATCTGTAAAGCGCATCTTGTTATTTGTCCTGTAATATATTCATGACTTTCTTGTCGCAGCCGGAAAATTTACAAGGTTGGAACATTATTCTCAACGAAAACTGTCGCTTTTTGTTAAGAACTTTCACCGTGCCCATACTTGTGAAATGTAAACCACTTCAAATTGTCCAATAAAACTTTCTTTTAATTTTAATGTATTTAAAAAATTCTGCTTTTTATCACAATGGCGGTTCACTGTTGAGATGTAACTTAATGTATCTAACTTGATAAAGGGGCTTAGAGCTATAACAAGGTGTTTGGGTCATAATTCTGACATAATTTTAGGACTGACAAATAATCGGCGCGCAGTTTGCTCACAATCAGTTGGAAAACGTAAAATTCACACCGAATTATGATACGAACATCTTGTTATGGCTCTGCAGCCCTCATTCATCAAACGATTAATCGTGTGAACCTTTGTATTTATTTAACATATTTATCTACCTACGTGAAATCTAATAAATTTGATACAACCCTAAATTGTGTTATTAAGAATTACGCTAATAGATATCCGTTTACTTGCAACGTAAATGTTTTAAGTTGCGACGTATTAAATGCTCGCTTGTCCTGCCTCGATTCGCGCGTTACGTTAAAGAGTAAAACAAAGTCGCCGACTGAAAGGTCGGAAGGTGCGAAATAGGTTTCCCGGTTTGATCTCCTTAAATCCCAATAAACTTCCTCACCAGCTGTATCTACCTACCGCCTACTACCGCGAGACTCCGACGTGTACACGTCTGTCCGCTATATCCCGTAACCTACATCGCGCTCATTGGCGCCGATCGATATCGCCTGGTATCGGCCCGCTCATTGTCGGTCGCGAATGCCAATTACCCGAACCGCAAGGCGATCGTCTAGATCAATGTTGTCGCGTAGCTCAGCGCCGTGTGCATCTGCGGATCATTTATTTAAATTTAAGCAAGCCAGTCACCGCGCGCAGCTACGGGCGTTCATGCGCGCGCGGGCGCGCATACACATACACGGAAACTCACACACGCATGCAGCACCGGAGAGAAAGGCCGACACCTCGGCGCCAAACTCACCCTCCTGAGACTCCACAGACTCACCTCCATCCCCGTCGCGCCCCGCGCTCGCCTCCCCAAGCTTCAAACCATTCCCCTGGTCCCGCGCGCATGGAGGCATCCCAATCGCAGCCCCCGTTTCGCAAACCCACACCACCCTCCATACTACTCCCCCGGTATCCTCCGACCTCTCCTCCATCTCCACCCTCGCCCTCTGCCTTCTCTCTGTCCTCTCTAACCGTGGCAGCTCTCTCCTATACCACTCGTCTCGACCCGACCGTTCCCTATCCCCGCGCGCCACCCCGTCCACCAACCTACAACTCCTACGTACCAGAGCGACCCTCGAGCTATCTCCAAAATCATCCCTTACATTCTAGAGCTCGGCGCACTATCCTCCTCATCCTCGTCCTCCTCCTCCACCTCTTCCTCCTCCTCCTCCTCATCCACCTCTTCCTCCTCCTCCTCCTCCTCCTCCTCCTCCTCCTCCTCCTCCGTGGAGGATAGAACCGCCGGAGTCGGACGTCGAGAGAACACGAAGAGGACTACCGTCGCCGCTGCTGCTGTTGCGAGGGTACGCGGGGGTAGTGGCTCGGAACGAGGGTAGACGTTCCAGGATATAGGTAGGTTTCGTCCGGATACAACGAGAAAATAAGAGATCTTCCCGCACGGCTCGCGATATGAATTGCAATAGCCGACAGTGCCGTTGACGAGCCATCTGAATTCTCAGCCCATTTTCACCCTTCGCGCTTCCGCCAGCTTGGTCGACCGCGCGCGACGATTTCGCCAAATTTCGGACATCGCGCGGGCTTATTCTTTGAATATTCAATGCGTACGCTGCGATTATACTTCCACAACAGCGTGAAACTAAAGAATTTGTAATTATTAAATCAGCTGCATTATAATGTTCAATTTTGCGCATTTTAATTAAGCGTTATACATTCTTGCGATATCAAATACTTGTGATACAAATTACTTTGCTTTTCGCGTTCTTTTTTAACAACTGTATGATTATACGCTATATATGCACGTATGTGTGTGCGTGTATAGCTTAAATTAGCTCAATTAACTTGAATTTTGTCCATGTTAAATTATCGTGTGCTAAAGAAGATGCCAAAAGTGCCGAACGCAAGCTCGAATCTAAAGTCGCACTAGCTGTATGATTCTGTTTGTTCGACGTAGCTACGATCGATATTGACGATTCTTCGGAATGTTCTTCGCAAATTCTCAAAAACAGCGTCGCGATATTCCGGAAAGCGAGAAGATCAAAGATATGGATTGCACAGCGTGCTAGTTTCTCGTACTTTTTATTTAAAACATCGAGTTAAAGATAACGAATTGATCATATAAATATATATTTCTTTAATAAATTGTGTTGCATAATTACCGGCATTAAATTGAGAAATACTTTTTGCAATTATATTATATTGTTAATGGAAAAGGGTCTCCAATGCTAACAGATAGTTTTCCAGAAGCGAAAGAACAGAAAAGAAATTATTTTCGACTTAACATAATCGAGACTTATTGTTGCATCGCAGGACATCAGAGAACGTCAAAGAACTAATGCGATAACATAATGTGATCACTTCACGTTCCATTCAAAATCGATTGCAAAATTCCAACTCTCGCCACTATTCGTCCATGAAAACCTTTCTTTTCTCTCTTTTAATCGGAATCCCCGAAGGACAATGGACGTCACATACGTCGCGCAAGCCAGCGAGGGTGAAATGTTAAATCGCCGTTCGATCGAGTTAAGCCCCCAGTAATATCGCCACTACGGGTCACGGGGGACCGCGCGGGGGACGCGCCTTAATCGGATGGTCCATCGGAAACGAGAATTATGGGAGCGCGATGAACGACGAATATATCGCGAGACAATGGCACTCTTCGCGACGCATCGACGGATTGCATGTACGCGCGCACCGGCCAAAGTATGGCCGATCGTTGAAATCTCCGACGTTCTTCGACGTCGCTCGATCACAATCCAAGACGCGGCTGACTATGGACCGACCTTAATTGATTAAATTCGTCAGCCAAATTAGCGCAGAATCTCATGTAAAAGTAATATGCGCATATACACGATGTATCAACGCAAAATCTTGTACTCGGAAACGACAGAAAATGTAATTAATAAATAAATGTGGAGCACATATCCTTGCTTTTTTTGTGCTATGATTTTACACATAAAATAATACTGCAACAAACACGACTTTTAATTCTAAGATATATGGTAAGTATGGGAGATGTATATCACGTATCCTTGTATTTGCTGCAAACGCGATATTTAAGCTCTATTTGCAAAAAACTTGAGTAAACGTTTAAACTTCCCTGAATGCACGTTCAGACATTTGACGAAAGGCCGCGAGAATGTCGCACGCAAAATGCAGTCGGCATTAGAAGGTGCAGCTTAATATCGTAACGTTCGTTGAAATCTCTCGTGTGATTTCCTTATTTCGCCGCCGGGCGGCCCGGTTGTCTATTTGCAGCGACGTGTCAGCTTCGTAAAGTGGCACGGGTTCCTCAATGGCCTTTGCGAAACAATCGAAGCCAAGCCGGCGAACATCTCGGCGTAACAAAGACGACGAAAGTGGTTCGAGTCTATCTCTGAGGGAACGCAGCTTACGGCCATCGAGTCTAATGGGAGTTTCTCATCGCGTCAAACTCCGCTGGCGACTTATCGGTATCGAATTGTCAGATCACGACTAGCGCTCTGATATAAAGGCGGACACCGGGAGCAAAATAACCGAAAATCGATAGCGTAATAAAAGCAATTTACAGCGCGACGGGAAACAATTCGAAATATTCACAACATTTTTTGTATATATGTGTGTACGTGCCTATATTGTATATGCCTGTTCATTTGAATATATATCTGCATTTATATGATTTTTATAATAAAAAGACCTAAGACATGAAAAATAATTTTAACGAGAGACAAAAAGGCAAATTTGAACTTTTTTTTAAAATAAATTTAACACATTAACTTGTTTATTATCAATATTACACGTTTGGTAAACGGTATATCATTTCCAATGATTGGACAGCAAGTTTCAAGAATCGTTTTTATCAATTTTTTATTATTATAAATTCGACTTGGATTTGCATCGTGTTCTGTCGATATATAATTTATATTTACGTAAATGTGTGGCAAATGCGCAGATGTGTGGCAGAGATGAAGTAAACAGTCTTCGGGGAAAGCAAAAATGTACATGAGTGAGAACGAGAGAAACGAATGTGTACGAAATTCGCACGTAAAATCAAATATTTATCGCGGGCGCAAAAGGCGCGCCGCATTTAAGCGCGGGAAATATAACGGCGGAGGTGGTAACGTGGAAACTCGGAGAGATGTAGAAAGAGACGTGAAAAAGGGTGAATCGAGGGTTGGACATACACCCGCCTTCCTAGAATCCTCGTTATCCGGTCGAGCGGCAGCGGTCGTAACCGGCGGTGGCCACGAAATATCCGAAGAAAAACACGTTTCCAAGTCCGAATCGATAGCAACAATGCTGTGGCGAAGAGAGCGCGAGAGAGGCTTGGCTCTCCCGTGGAAGCGGGGCTTTAGGGTACGACGGAGGGTTGCTTGAGGGTGCGCAGAAGAGAAGGAGAGAGAGAGAGAGTCGGGGGAGTGAGCACGTGAGGGAAGCAGAGGGTGAAAAGCAGAGCAGGGTGGCAGAGGGAGAGTAGGAGGTGGAAACGAGGTGGAAGCGGCAGCCTTATTGGAACTGAGGGTAGGGGGTTGAGTTTTCCTGAGGGCTGAGGGCTGAGAGGGAAAGAGAGAGAGAGAGACAGCAAACGAGAGGGAGAGAGAGAAAGCGAGAGCAGAGGAGAGAAAGAGGAAACGAAGGAGATAGCTAGCTAGAGGGAACGCGTAGAAGTTGATGGAACGAGGTCGCTACAACGTTGGCAACAGCCGGATGAGTAAAGACTGCATTACCTATGGTGCCTCCTCTCCGAGAAACGATCCTCGCTCCACGGTGAGACAGACAGAGAGAGAGAGAGAGGAGAGAGAGAGAGAGAGAGAGAGAGAGAGAGAGAGAGAGAGA